>NC_083101.1:71696556-72003823 GCF_949774975.1 Lagenorhynchus albirostris | reverse complement strand
ACCCAACACAGCCAAAAATAAATAAATTAATTAATAAATTCCTACCCCCAACATCTTCTTTAAAAAAAAAAAAAGCCACCATGTGGGGGCTTCCCTGGTGGCGCAGTGGTTGAGAGTCCGCCTGCTGATGCAGGGGACACAGGTTCGTGCCCCGGTCCGGGAAGATCCCACATCCCGCGGAGCGGCTGGGCCCGTGAGCCACGGCCGCTGAGCCTGTGCGTCTGGAGCCTGTGCTCCGCAATGGGAGAGGCCATAACAGTGAGAGGCCCGTGTACCGCAAAAAAAAAAAAAAAAAAAAAAAAAAAAAAAAAAGCCACCACCATTATGTGTCTTAATATAGCAATAGAACTGTTTCATCACTTCTGCCCATCACTAAAAAGTCTGCATTAAGAGCATTAAGCCCATCTGAGTATTATCTTATAAATCTAGAGAAATAGTTTAGAAAATTGCAGTGTCTTGCATTCTGATAATATCTTTGCAGAAGAACAAAACAAACTGGTCATTAGGAAAAATGAAATCATAAATCTTTCTGGGAATTAAAAGAAAGAAAATGTTTTATATTAATTCTTGAGAAAACATGACTCAGTGCAGTTATAAGTTTATGTATTCTAAATGTATTTGTATGGAAAACAGATCGTTATATGGTAAAAACAGATTGTTATATAGTAGAAAAGCAACAGAGTTGGATAAGGCAAGTCTATCCATCACTATTTACCTATGTGACCTCACACATGTCCCTTAATCTCTCAGGTCCAGTTTCCTTTTCCACGGGTCTCTACCTCACAGAGTTTTCATATGGAACAAATGAGATAATGCATGTTAAACTCATGTGAACGCTAAACTAGAATACTCAGACGCTATTATTATATCGTGTTTATAAATCCCACATAAACACAAAGACACACAGTATTCATAGAGAATTAAAATATATCCATTGCATGAGCATACGTGCATTCCACAAGTAGCACCCTGTCCTAACAGACTGCTGTCACATTGCATTTGTATATGTAAGCATTAGTGCCATTTTCACATACCTGTTAAGCAATCTTCTGTTATTACTTTGCAACACATCATCTATGTCTCTCTTTTTACTAACATAAGGCCATTATCTTGCCATTCAGCAATGACAGATGATTCATCCGTGATTCCAAATGACACATTCTTGATATATGGGGGGGAGAAAAAGAAACAACTTTGCTTCTTTTTTTAAAAAACAGATATATTCTACCTGTGCCTTGGATTCAGTTCCTGAGAAAAAGTCACAAAACATGTTCAGTGGCACAAACTACCTGGGATACATCATGTAGGGTAGAGGACAGAAGAGATATTTTCTTCACCAATTACTTGTAAATTTTAACAATATACACTATTCCACATGGAGAATTCAAAATGGTACAAGTTTGCACAGGAGAGGAACTGGGGGAGAGGAGTGAAAAAATTTGTTAATTTAGTAGCACAAAATAAATCCATGGTCCATTTTTCCAGTTTGTCATAAGAGAAAAATTGGAATTCCAAAGAGGCAAAAGGGGTTTTCCTACAGTCTTTGACATGGTGGTCTTACTTTCTGTCCCAAGTCAGTATTTGCTATCTAAGTGGGATTTTTTCTGTTGATTTGTAAATTTATATATGAATATTTTATTATCAATTATAGCTAACTTGTATTGAATGCTTACTATGTACTACCCATAATATCACCTCTCATTAAAAAAAACTTTACACAGCAAGTAAATACAAGTGAATAAGTCTTAGGTTACATAGAGAATTAGTGGAAGAGCATGGATTTGAATCGAAGCGTGGTTGAATCCAAAACTGCTGCTCTTAACAACTACTTTATTTGGCCTATCAGGGAAAAATGGGAAGATTAAGTCATATAAAGCATGAAGTTAATCAACACTTAAGGATACAATTAGCAAATACCCTTCTTGAAGAGTTTCTTTAAAAAAGAGAGGGGTGCTTGTTATTGCCATTCCTTTGTAAATACTGACCTCATAAGGACTCTTAAACTTTGTGGGTACAAAGTCACCATCTATTAGCACATCTGTGTATGCAGGAAGAGACCCATGGGAACGAGAAAACAATACAATACATACAGCCAGATACATGGAATGAGGAAAACATGCTCAGGTTCCTATAGGAGCACAAAGATGGCTGAACTGTCTGGTGGGGTTAAGGAAAAAGTTCTCCAAGGAAGCCAATCCAGATCAGAATTTTGAAGGGAAAATTTCCTAGAGATGTGTAGTAGAAAGGGGAGGTTTGAGAAGGGAGACAGCATTTACGGCAGAAGGAACAGAATGTAAAAGGCATGGAGGTATGAAAAAGCAAGGTACATCTAATTAAGATGCATGGCGTGAAGCTCCCTCAAATGGGAATGAATGGAGACAAGATTTAAAAGATGGGTGGAGTCAAATCATGGTCTTGTATGTCATGCAAAGAATTTGGATTATAGGCTTCAGGCAAGATGGAGTTATTGAAGAATTTTATATCAATGAATTGAACAGACTTGCATTTTAGATAGATTATTTAAGTCTTTAAGTAGATGTAATGGGATGAAAGCCGCAGACAGAGAGACAAGATGGCCAAAGGTGCTCAAACCTGACTAGATTTTAAAAGTAAATAAGTTCTTAAACATCGAGACACCTAAACGTAGAGCTTTTTAAATAGTGTTTTGAGCATGTGAAGGACAATCTTATAATCAATTACTGCCTTGGAACCCTGTTGTTGCATTCATATTCCTAACGCCAAAATGACAACAATGGTCTCAGGCACAATTCCATATTCATATTGTTCTTTTACAAGTTAATAAGATAAAATTCTCTTTCGCCATTATAATTCTCAACGGAAAGACATTTTTCATAGAATAAGGCTTTAGTTTCTTAAGTTATTTAATAAAATGAGACAGATTTGGTATCATGAGAATGATGTAATAGACAAATTATTTACATACTATTTTGATTGTCTAAGTCAAGTAATAAAAGAATGAATTCAGATTTTTAAATGATGAATTTTCAAATGAGAAAAAGTGACAAGAAAATTTGATTATCATGTAGCATATAGTATAAGTATAATAAACTCAAAAGAAGCAGTGCTATAGCATCGAAAGTACAATTCCTAGTATCATACATACCAGTTAGAAGGTTATCAGTAAACACACAGTAAAAGAACTTTTCATTACATTTTGATAGTAATTAACTCCATTAAGTTGGTAGACCCATTAAAATAATTTAGTCATTAAAGTACCATTGTTAAAAAGGTACCTAAAATGATCATGATGAGAGTGACTATGTTATAAATGATAGTTTATTAAATTTAGAGTCAAAAGAATTAAGTGGACAATAAATAAAACATGGAACTTGATAATACATTTTCAATAGTAAACTTTGGCACCTTAGTTTCAGCAGAAAACAAAGGTCTGTGACACTAAATAAATGTTATCTCAAATGCTATTATTTTACTCTTTTGTTTGTATTTAATTTCTACATTTGTTTTGATTTGAAGTTTAATTACAAATTATAAGCACAAGGGGTTTATGCTTAGTGTTATGTGATAAAATTTTAAATAAACAGTTGGTGTTTGTTGAAATTTTTTCCTAAAAGGGGACACATATTACTGATGTTTAAGAAACACTGCCCTGCATGAAAAAATGATGAGGGTTTACATTAAGATATTTAGGGAAGGTTTGGTAATGATACTATACCATTGCTGGGAAATTGAATAGATAAATTCATTCTTTTACTTCCAGCAAAAAATATCTCTCTTTGGCCACCTATAGTATATCTGCCACTGTTTTCAATACCAAAGATACAGAAATAAAAGTCATAGTCCTGCCCTGCAAAAATATAGAAGTTCCATATGCTGAATGTTAGCAATATGAAGCTTAGCCCACGTTGCTCCAGGATTTTATCCCAAGGTTGCCTCAGAAATCCCAGGTGATCAGAAACTCAAGAGACTATTTTCATCATTTCTCTCTAAATCAGTGAAAAATTTTATCTGCTAGTCACTATTTCCTTTATAATATTAAAAACACAAAAGGTGATAGCCTAAAACAGCCTTCAGGTAAGTTGAAATATTTACTAAGCCCTAACACTTCCTCCAATCTTGAGTATTCCTAGGAGATACACAGGTAGCCAAGTACAGAAAATCACAGCTCTCTTATCCAGCCAAGCAGAGCCCATGACTGTGCTCAGATAAATGGATATTTGTCTCAAAAACGGATTTAGTTTATGCTCACGTGAAACTTATGTTTATGTTAAATATTTACAAATATATTCATTAAAGTATTTGAATGAGAACTATTTTCCCTTTCTATTTTAGTAAATGTGGGCTTTGATAAACAGTTTAAAGTATAACAAAGGAAGAAAGAGGAGAGGGAAGAAAGAAGAAAAAGGAAGAGGAGAGAGGTAGGGAGAAAAGCCAAGGAGAGAGAAGGAAGGGGAGAGAGAGAAGAGTGACACGTATCAGGAAGGGAAAGTTCTTATATCTAAATAGACATATCTTGAAAGTATAATCATATAAAATCCTCATCATCTTCATCTTTGGACTGGCAGAGCAAAGACGAGTACAGTTATTTGTTTTAAGCTATCACTGGTGACATTTTCTTGGAGCTCATATCCAATCTTACCCGAGTTCTGGTACTTGTCACTTGCTCTTAACATCTGTTTTCAGTTTCCTGATCAGAAAAATGGGCATGAAAAGGAATCTAACTCATAGAAAAGGTGAAAGGATTAAGAGTTGATGCATGTAAAGCACTTCGACCACCTCCTGGCATGCATGTGGTGAGTGCTAAATTTGTGTTTATTATTATCATTATATTATTTATTGAATGGCCATTGTGAACAGAACACCATCCTGGTGGCTAAACTGAGCTACTAGAAAATTGGCAGTCAACCCTCCTGCCCTCCAGGGACAAGACATACTGCTTTGGAACCAACAGTGTGATGAAATATTTTATAAGGTAGCTCTAGTTGAACTAATTGCCACCTACACCCATCTGTGCCATTTGGTTCCTTGCCAAAAAAATTACATGTTATTATGTAGATATGGGCATATTCTTTCATAGGTTTGATTTAAAATAGTTGTTCCAGAGGCTTATCTGACTAGAAACTGCATCAGAATCTCCTGGGGAACTTATGAAAAATGTAAATACCTAGGTCCCACCTCCAAAGAACATAGATCTAGAATCGTTAAAGATTGTATAAAAATGCCATTTATGTGCATATTACTCATCCTCAGACACAGAGCATGCAGAAAAATGGAAAGCATTCAAATTTACATGCTGAAGAATACCCAGAACATACATTCACGTTACTTAAGTGGAAAGGAAATGACTCCATATCATTTTACGACTCACAGGGCACTGCCTGGCCCAGGCATCAAGAGGCAGCGGCTTGTAGTGAAAGCTCTGCAGCCAGGCAGGCTGAGTTAAATCTGGCTTCTCCACTTAGCAGCTGTGTGAACTTGGCAAGTTCCTTAACCTCTCTGTGTCTCAGTCTCCTCCTATGTAAGAGAGGTATTATAATCATAGAGCTTATCTCATTGGTTGCTGTGCAGATTAAGTACAATAAATGTAAAATACTTGAAACACTACTTGGCATACAGTATACCCTCAATACATGTCAGTTATCATTATTAATATCGGGAATTATTATTAAACTAAGTCCATGACAATCAGTGTGTGCTTGAGCAGTAAGGGGTTTTCCCCTCTTCTATTTATATTTTCAGTAATGTATTAAATTAGAAGTCTTTCTTTTGTAGCTGTTCCTGAAAGTAAGCTGTCAAAAAAAAAAAAAAGAGTTAACATGGAAAAAAATATTTCAGTAGCTCAGGAATTAATCTTTCCAACACTACCTATATTCTTTTTAATCTGATGTGTTTTAAAGCAACACAGGAGAGAGAATTGCTCAGCAAATACCAAGCATTTTTTATGGGCAATTTCAAAAAATCCAAAGAAAAACACAAAGAAATGTATCTAAAGGGATGAAAGTAGAGGCAAAAATCAGTGGAATGGAAAAGAAATTAATCAATAAATCACCCTTTAGAATGAATTCCATTTTCTCTGTATAGATTTGTATTAAAAACAAAAAAGGGAAAACAATCTGTTTGCTAAAAATACACATAAAGTCCTACTCATCCTTGCCTAATAGATTCCAAAGAATTCACATATACTCTTTGTTAATATAGAAAATTCCTAAATTAGTCTCTGCCTAAACTAACAAATGGGAATTGGAAATCTGGGGGTAGTGAGATTACACTCTGTATGAAATGCTCCTTCACAAACACCCTCCACACTTCAGGTCCATAAATTATTAATGTGCGTTATGGTTGTTAGGGGCAATGTATCCAGATTCCAAAATCCCAAATAAAAGTAAATGGTTAAAAATGAAAGAGAGAGAAGGAAGGAGACCATTATATTGGTTTGGTGAGAGTTGACGCATCTCTACTACTCCATCAGCATTGATTTTAAAGATCTGAATGACATACAGATGGATGAATAATTCAGATTTCATTTATTAGTCCACTGACCCTACACATGGCTTCATAAAAATGAAAATAATGTTATTCTCCCTCTTCATCCTCTGTAGAATAGAATATGCATATGTAACTGGGTAGAATGTTTTTGATGTAGTTTGCTCCAGCACATTGTATACACATATATTTGCATGTAATACATTTGGAAAGAATGTTGAGACAAACAATTTCAATAACGTGCTATCACCATAAAGGAGACCATTTTGCCTCCTACTGGTAGATGATTTAGGTCTGTGAAAAAACAATGCTGATTATCATGTAACAACTGGTTACCTGGCAACTAGAAACTAGACACTGTAGCAATACAGTTCTATGTCCTTAATCTAGGATTGACACAAAGGGAATTGTCACCAATGCATCTGCAGGGTTATATCCTAGAAGATTACGAGTTTTCTCCCATGGACTGTTCTAAGACTGTTCTAAGCTTGGGAAATAGAGTAGTTGGTGATGCTATTAACCAAAATAGAGATTCTAGGGAAAGAAACACAATTGTTCAGGGTAAGACAGACTGAGTAAGATCATTCTTTGAACAGGCTGAGTTTGAGATCTCTTTGGGGCATCAATAAGAAGACTATTAGGAAGTTGAAAAATTTTCTGTTTTTGGGGCAAAAATATTAACTGTTTATATTGCTGAAATCATTCGTTTGAAAGTCACTTTATATAAAGTAGTATTAGGTAATCTGTTATTTCCTTTTTCAGTGGGTACTGTCTCACTACCTTCTTTGGGTTAGCTCCACTTAGCCAATGTTCAGTAAGTATTTTCCAATAAATTATATAACAGTATTAAAATTGAAGTTTTGGCTATGACCCTCTGACAATAGTTACTAGATATCAAAGGCATTTGTAATACAGTGTCCTGTAAGAGTTTCAAAATAGATGTGTGAAAAATATATGAGACTCAGTATAAGAGAATTCTTACCTCCATTATAGTTGTATAAAAGGGCCGAAACAAAAATTGCCAAAGAATTGTGCATGATGCTCTTTTTCTTGAGAGGGTGCTACTCTGGTCTCCACTGACCTCCAGTGGGTGGAGGTATTGCCTTACAACATGGGTGGAGAGTTTAATATGTGTCTCCTACAGACCAATGAATGACTAATTAGGAGGCTGAATTAATGAGCTAGTGATAGCAGACTAGAAGACCAAGAATTATAAATAACTACACTCCCAGAATTTTCTGAGACAAAAGATCTATGCGTATTTCCTGTGGGCCAGACATGGCCTTTAAACCCAGCAGAAAAAAAACTGGTGGTGGGCTTGTCACATCCTATCCATGGGACACTTAAAGGACAAAAATTTTTGTCAACAGAGGGGTGTTAAAGGTATCCCCAGATTCCCAAGGAATGAGGAAGGAATAAACAAGACACTGAAGATGATTTTATCACCCTCAAAAGAGCACTGCAAGTGAGAATTCTCTCAAGATAAACAATGTGCCTGTGGGGTACACCTCATCTAAGAAGTGTCAAAACTAGATCACCACAACTATACCAGGCAAATAACTATGTCCCAGCTCTCTTTACCTCATTACCCTCTCAGCTTTCACCCCAAAGAAGCCATAAATCTTGATTCATAAGATGGGTAAGGGGAAGTAGAACGGTGAGCTAAAGGAAAGATATTGACATCTTTCCCCTATAAAGGCTTCCCATTTGCAACAGGCCCAACATAGAAGAAAAGAGGAAAAGCCTCAACCTTCTATCACATTTGGGGTTATACTTTAACATGGGAGAGAACACTGTAATTAGGGAATTGGGAATTATTTTCTGCAACTTAAAATTACTGCACACCTTTGTATTTCCTTAAAGTGAAGAGAGAAATCTTACTGTCTGCCCAAATTTTCATTCAGGGTCAGGAGCAAAACTAGTCCCAGTGAGCAGACATAAAGGAACTACGGAAGACCAGATAAGCTGCAGTGCTTGTGCAATGTCCTTGTTACCATGACAATCTCCTAACATGATCAGAAGTCAGAGGACTCGTTTTCTTTCTTTCTTTCTTTTTTTTTTTGCCATACGCAGGCCTCTCACTGTAGTGGCCTCTCCCGCTGCGGAGCACAGGCTCCGGACGCGCAGGCTCAGCGGCCATGGCTCACGGGCCCAGCTGCTCCGCGGCATGTGGGATCTTCCCGGACCGGGGCACGAACCCGTGTCCCCTACATCGGCAGGCGGACTCTCAACCACTGCGCCACCAGGGAAGCCCAGAAGTCAGAGGACTCTTGAGTGATCTGGTCTACTGCCCACCCCGTGCCATATCTTCTGCTCTAGCTTTCTTGATTTACCCAGCCTCTGCCCACATACAAATGATACAAGATGAGTATTTTGCAAGCATGCCCTTTCCTTTTTTTTTTCCAGTTCCTATTAAAAAAAAATTCTTTAGTGAATTTAAATCTACTTCCGTGAACCTTCTATCATGTTGCCCTTATTCTGCCTTTTCTAGTTACACACAATAAGGTAAGTGCCTCTTTCATCTGATTGCTCTTAAGGTTCTTGAAAATAGCCATCATTATACACTTTTTTTCCCAGCCTACTATTCTCCACACTAAACAATTCTAGTTTCCCCTGACCTTGTTCAGTTCTTTTCCCCACTTCCACAGACAAATGTCAACAGGTTAGGAAGCTTTCCACCTCTCCCCAAGAAAAATGAACAACACTTGTTCTGCAACTATGAGCTATAATGAACATTTTCATAATGTACTGATATACTTTATAAATTTAAGATTTTTGATAAAATGGTAGATCTCTGGAGTTAATAGTCAAACACTTGACTTCTTTATGAGAACAAACTACCAGTCCTTCTATTCTCATATTCTGTGTGGGACTTCCTAAAGTAATGCTCTTGGCCTCTTGCCCTTCCCTTACTCATGCATCCCCAGAGGATGTGAGTTGCCAAGTTCACGAGTGATGACCATTGCTTCAGTTTTTATAACACTAATCTATTAATAGGTCATAAGCAGTGGGGATTAAGTCTCTTCCCTCTCTGCCCAATACTAAGAAAAAACAATGACTTGGAGAAAACAAAATTTTCCTAGGGATAAACTGTCCCAAGAAGTAGACTGACAATAAGGCAAGAATGAGGAATGGTTGGTGGGGAAGAAAGAGACTGGAAATAACATTTAATGGTCATTTTCTAAACCATATTCTCCAAACAGAATTAACTGTGATACTTCCATCAAATTTTATTAAATATTGGTGAAGAACAAATGGACATAATTTATTAGCCCCTAAAATCTCAGCCTTTGGTCCTCTGATTTGGTGTTTAGGAAAAAAAGATCATGAATTGTATTTGGAGAGTGCTTAAGGACTTAGACTTCAGTAAACTTGGGCCACATGGGACTCTGACATTGATTGGCCATCATAGCTAATTGTGGCTAGTACTTGTTTGCTGAAGTTAGTTTTAATGGGTTGGGGTGCTTAGAAAATTCAAGATATTAAGGCATATGTGTGGTCCTCAGCAACTCACCTTGAAATATACAGGTACTGTTTTTATATAAGCAGCACAGCTGAGGCAGATTTAATTATATAGCAAAGAAAGTCTTTGTGTAGACAGGCTTTGGGAGAACAACTTTTTACTACATCTTTTTCTCAGTGTGATTTGCAGAGGAGGAGGCCAGGACTGCAAAGGCAGTTGAGTTCTACTAATGCCACAGAGTACTAATAAGGCTCTAGGTTCACTGCTCGTGCCAGGCCTAGGTAGAGAACACCATACCCACTGTCCCAAAATCCCTCCTACAGAGACAAAGTAAAATAATAAACTGGCAAGAATGAATTTTATAGCTTAATTTCTTTCATCTTTTAATGCAAAATCTCAAGACAATGTGATTTGGAATTTTAAAGGCTTGGACTCCAACTTCTAAGGGCTTAAACTTGCAACTTACTATAAATTTTCCAGAGAGAAATTAAAGTTCAAAAAGTAAGAGTGAATTTATATTAAAATTTGGGGCACCTCTATAATGTTGGCCTTGAATTATTAGTATAACTTAATGTTGTCAAAAACTCATTTTAAAACTTATGTTGACCTATTCTGGACTACATGCCTGGGAATTTTGCAATGATAACTAAAGGGCAAGTGAATTTTCATTCCTGAGTATAGTGAAGTCATGATATGATTTAATCAGTATGCTGTTCTAACCCATTTTTCAGATTTACAGAGGCAAAATTCACACCAGTAACCAGAAGTTCAAGGAGAATCCTTAGAAGAACAATTGTTAGTATTAGGGGAGACACCTCATGCAAATGGAAGCAGAACTTACACTGGCTTAATATTCCAGACAAATGGGTTAAGAGAAGCAAGAGCTAAGAATGTGGTAAATAGCTCAGAAGAGGACCACTTATCCCTCCCCCCCATTCCTCAGGTTTCCATGTGGAGTCAATTTACTGAAGCAACACTCCTGACCACTTTCCAATGTCTTTCTTATCCCGTTACACCAGAGGAGTAAGGTACCTGGCAGATGAAAGTTACCCATGGGTCCACATTTCTCAGTTCCTAGGATTTAATCTACGAAAAGACCCAAATATTAATGATTTGGTCTTTTTCATTCCCTTTCTGCCTGTGACCATGAGAACGTGATACTGGATAAATGTATCTTTTCTGGAGAATCAAAACTTCTCTCAGATATGCTGTTTCTACAGCTAGAGGGAAAGTAGACGGGAATAAAGGATTAATTATAATATCATCTGATCCTTTTGTCTAAGCCAAAATGAGGGCAAAATAAACACATAAAAAAATGAGAAACATGTCCTCACCAGACATGCAGTAAGAGAAATGATAAAGTGAGTTCTTCAGGCAGAAGAAAAATAACCCTCAGCAGGAAGCATGTAAATTCAGGAAGAAATAACAAGCAATGGAAATGGGATAAATCAAAATATATCAACTCAAAAAAAGTATCACAATATAATTAATAAGTATAATTAAAACACCTGACAACACAAATTGTGGGCAGCAGGCGGTAAATGAAGGTGAAATGTGTCAAGGTCCTAAAATTATCAAGGAAGTGGTCAAAGTAATCATTTTTATTAGACTGCATTAAGCTAGGATGAATATTGAAATCCCCAAGTTAGCCAGTAAAATATTAGGAAAAAAACAAAACCAAAAATATTGCTAACAAATTAGTCAAGGAGAAAAACAGACTGATAAAAATATTTAAATACTAAAGAAGAAGGCAAGAAAAGACAAAAAGGGAACATAAACAGGTAGCCTAACTAGAGATAAGTACTAAGATTGTAGGAACAATAAACACACATGTAAGTAAATACTCAAGGACAAGTATATTATTATTAGACTGGATAAAAATGTCAAACTTTATGACATGCTAGTTATAAGAAAACCACCTTAAATATACAAATTACAAAAAATTGAAAATAAAAGGATATACATTAACCAATCATAAGATTGTATAGCTATAGTAATATCAAAAACAGATTTGAGGCAATAAATGAGATAAAGGAAGACATTTCTCAATGATAAAGAAGAAAGGTAGACCAGGAAGGTATCATTTTCAATTGCATCAAATAAATCATGTACATAGGAATAGATCCAATGATAGATTCAGAAGACCTCTTCAGTGAAAAATCTAAAATATTATGGGGAAGAAATTTTTGAATCTAAATAAATAAAGAAACATAGACTGGTCATGGAGTAGAAGGCTCAATATTATAGAGATATCAATTCTCCTCAGATTAATTTGTAGATCCAATGCAATCCCAATCCCAATCCTGAAAGATTTTTTTGAAGACACTGACAAGTTGATTCTAAAACTTACATGGAAAATAAAAGGCCAAGAATAGCTGACATGGTGTTGAAAAACAAAAAAATCTGTAAGATTTATCCAAATATCAAGGCTTATTATAAAGTGATAGCAATTTAAATAGTATGCTGTTGCTAAATGCAGTTTTAAAAATACCAATGGAACAGAATAGAAAGATAAACAGACACATGAGCTAGAAGAGATAGTACAGACACATACCCACATAAATATGGTACTCTTGTCTATAACATAGGTGATGCTACAGTGCAGTGGAGAGAAGATGGTTTTTTAGTAAATCATCTGGGTCAGTATATATTGAAAACTAAATTTACTCTCACACTATACACAACTATCAATTCCAGGTGGATCATAAACCGAACTGTAAAACATAAAACAATAAAGATTTTAGAAAAATACTTTCAAGAACTTGCATATGCTAAAATTACTTAATAAGGACACAAAGCACTAACTGTGAAGAAAAATGATAAACTGGACTATATTAAAAATTTGAAGATTTAATGAGACACCTTTAAGAGAGTTAAAATCATGCTACAAAGTAGGAGAGAGTATTTGTAAGACATATACCAACAAAAGATTAATATAAAAATATACAGAATTCCTATAAATCAGTTAAGGCAATGGCAGAAATGTGCAAAAGACTTCACAAAAGAATATCTCTAAATGGTAATAAGCATACAGTATAGTGCTAAGTATGATTATTTATAAGGGAAAATAAAAATAACCATGAAACACTCAAATATTCATAGCCAATTGATTTTTAACAAGTGTGCCAAGACGATTCACTGGGAAAGAGTGGTCTGTTGAATAAATGGGCTGAAACAACTGGATATCCACAGGCAAAAGAATGAAGTTGGAACCCTACTTCACACTGTATACAAAAATTAGCTCAAAATGGATCAAAGATCTAAATGGAAGAGCTAAAACTATAAAATTCTTAGATTAAAAACACATGTGCAGCTGGGGACTGATCAAGATGATGGAGTAGGAGGACGTGGAATTCACCTCCTTCCACAAACACATCAAAAATACATCTACATATGGAACATTTCTCACGGAAAACTATCTGGAAACTGAAAGACTCCTATACAACCAAGACTGTAAAGAAGATTGATATGGAATCAGATAGGCAGGGAAAAGAAGTGATCAGGTTGGGACCTGTGCTTCTGGGAGGGGACTGAGAGGAACAGGGAGATATGCCCTGGGGAGTAAGCGGTGCAAGCCACACATTGGGCACCCCAGTCCTGGCATCCAGCACAGGGAAGGCAAGCCCCCTTGGTTGCTTGGAGGGCTGCTGGGACTAACAGGAGGGCTGTGGGAAGCCTACGTGTGAAGAGTGCGTGAATGCTGCCTTGCTCCTGAGGCAAGGCAGAGAGGGTGGATTGAGGATGACTCCAGTGCCTGCCTGGTTTCCCATGACTTCCCTGGCACGTGCCCAGTCTAAACTAAGCAAATGCTCCAGCCCCGCTTACTTCACCTCACAGGTCCACACTGGAGTGAGAGCTTCCATGACTAGGGAGAGACCTTGGCCATGGGATGCAGGGGCGACTCGGACCCAGGGTGGCATCTGAGCACAGCAGGGACAGCCATTGCTGGTGCTTACACAGGTGGCACATCAGCGTTCGACCCAATATCTGATGCTGGTTGGACCTCCACAGCCTGCCCTGATACATACCAAGAGCCCATGCAGGCCTTGCCTGCCTGGCAGCACGAATCCACAACAGGACGGGGGTGGCAGTGGCTGGGGGAGTGATTGGCTGTGAGGGAAATGGAGACTCAGATGCAGGAGGTGCTTGCACAGGTGACACATTGGAAGCAACCCAGACCTCTGTCTGTGGCTGGCCTGAGGCTGCCCACGTCCTCTCATGAGATGAGAACCTGCATGGCTCCCTCTTGGTCCAGTACTGCTCCCCTCTGGGACAAGAGTGCTGGTGCTGGGAGAAGGGAGACCACACTTACAGGGAACAGACCCAGCTTGCCTGACCCTCAAAGCTACTGCTCCATCAACTTGGGATCTGACCCTGCCCCTGATAGGGAAGTGATGGCCATTGAGCAAAAGGGAGGCCCCATCTCACAGCTGGCTCTGGCCCTAGTTCCTCCATCTCCAGCCCCACCTTATACTAAGGTGAAGGCTAACAGCACACCCTGAGGAAAGACATGACTTCTGTTCACATCAAATCCAAATCTCCCACCGAAAGCACTGGGTACACACAGACTGTATAGAGAGACACTCACACATAAGGATACCCCTTCAAGGCTGCAGTAGGTAACTGTTTCACCTCAATTCCTAGAGACAAAGTTAAGCAACATGAAAAGACAGAGGGAACTGGTCTCAATTGAAAGAGGAAGAGAAAAATTCTGAAGAAATTAAAAATGAAACAGAAGTAAACAATTTACCAGATAAAGAATTCAAAGCATTAGTAATAAGAATGCTAACTGAATTAGGAAAAAATAGATGAAAACAGTGCAAATTTTAACAAGGAAACAGAAAACATCAAAAATAATCAGTCAAAACTGAAGAATATAATAACTGAAAAAAGGCAAATGTCTACCAGCAGCAGAATGGGTTTAAAATATTTTATGGCAATGTTCATGCATTCAAGCACTGTAGACAGCAACGAGGATGAGCAAACTACTGTTACATGCAACAACATGGATGAATCTCACAAACATACTGCTGAGAAAAATAAGCCATGCATAAAAGAATACTGACTATATGATTCCATGAATATAAATCTGAGAAATAGGCAAGACTTGCTTAAGGTGTTAGAAATCAGGATACCTCTTAGGGGCATATGGTAATAAGAAAAGTGCAACACGAGAGGCCTTCTGAAGTTTTGGCAATGTTCTCTTTTTTGATCTGGGCGCTGGCTACAGGGATCAGTTAATTTTATGAAAATTGTTAAGGTACATATTTATGTGTGGGGCGCTCATCTTTATGTATATTATACTTCAGTTTACAAAGTTCAGGTTAAAAATAAAGAACAGAGTCAAGAGAGAAAAATCACGTATACACGAATATTTAATATATATTAAAGTAGCATTTCCAATCACTTGATGACTTTTTTGGACCAGAGATGAGAACAATAAGACTTTATGGGGAAATTTATTTGGTCATGGTAATCAGTATTAAAGATTTCCCTCCAAATTGAATAACAATAATACTCTTGTAATAGCTGACAATTTCAAGTGTTTTTAAGAATATCGGTCATATTTTCCTATTTGATTCTTTTATTACTATTTATGACCATGATATTCAATATCACTGATCTTCTCCTGCTAAAAACTTAGCAAATCTCCAAACTGGATATGTGAATAAGGAGGCTTGATTTTTGTTAGTGACTCTATGCTTGGCCCTGGGGATTACCACAGTCTATTCTAGATTTTCTCATACAGTTCAAAATATTAAGGAGACTGAGATCAGAATTATTTGCCTAAGGTTTTAAGAACCTATGTGAAAAATTGGAAAATAATTTACTCATCTCCAGTCTTGAGGGTGTTTCCATGATTTCTCAAATAGTAATAATCAGTATGATTCCATGTTAATCTATATATGTACAAAAGAATTTAAAATTCCATTTAATCCCTGTCTTTAGAATCAGCTACTACTTCTGATCATTCATGCTTAAAGTAAATAATTTTGATATTTGTAATATTATAAGCTGTGCCTCTCCTTATGGGGATAAAAAAATCTTTTTATTAGCTACTAAATTTTTTACGCTGGTAGGAGTCCACAACATTTTTCAAGGCTGAATTCAGTTCCAATTCCCTGCCTTCACATTAAAGCCTACATAAACTGCTCCATATGAATAGTTATTTAATATTTTATTAGAGCTTTTAATTTTACTATCCCCTCAGTAACTTACTCCCCTGCTTACTAATGATATGGTCAAGAAATTCTTCCCAAGAGCTAATATGAATTCTCCATTCTTTGTTTCCTACCATTCTAAAAAAATTTGTTACATCTTTCCTATGCCCCTGCCCATTCTTCTCTAACACCCTTCCTTTATGTTCTCCTTCCCATTTCTAACACCAACTGTTCCCATAAATTAGCTAGCAGAAGCTGCCCTAACTGAGCACAGCACATATGCTAAGATCATCGGCGTAGAATCAGAAAACTGGGTTCAGCCTAACTCTTACTATGAGTGTAATTAAAAAAATTTTTAAATTTAATTTTATTTATTTTTGGCTTCATTGGGTCTTTGTTGCTGCGCGTGGGCTTTCTCTAGTTGCAGCGAGCAGGGGCTACTCTTTGTTGCGGTGTGTGGGCCTCTCACTGTGGTGGCTTCTCTTGTTGTGGAGCATGGGCTCTAGGCACACAGGCTTCAGTAATTGTGGCTCGTGGGCTCAGTAGTTGTGGTGCACGGGCTTAGTCGCTCTGCGGCATATGGGATCTTCCCGGACCAGGGCTTGAACCCGTGTCCCCTGCATTGGCAGGCAGATTCTTAACCACTGTGCCACCAGGGAAGCCCATGAGTGTAATTTTAAATTACTTAACTTCTGTCAGCCTTATAATAATCTTACAATAGAAATAATAATAATATCTATTCTATAAGGTTATTGTGTAGATTATGTGATACAGAGTATGAAGTAAACCAATGCTTGCTTGTACTAAAAGCTCAATATAACACTATTGTTATAATAATTATAACACTATTATTGTAGTAGTTAAAATGTTTTTGGTTGCAAGTCAATAAAATAACTAGATTAATTAAAAAAGGGGAGAGCAGGGTAGAGTATTTGAAGGACACTTGGTGGAAGAATTCGAAAATCAATGCTTTAGATACACAGCAATTAGGGCCACCCAGGGGCCACAGCTGCAGGGGTCTAGTGTCATCAGCATTAATGGCACACAACCTGAAATGTGCTCTAGGTCTTCATTCCAAGATTCAGATTCAAGGAGATAGCATCTTATTGCTCCAACATGGTTCAGGATATTTAGTACTCCTGCATCCATGAGCCAAGAACAGGAATCCACAGACACCACCACTAAAGATCCACTCCTATGTAGGAGGCTAGCACCAAGAAAAGGGGCATTGGGCAGCCACTCCTGCTGCTATCTTCCACTATTAGAACAGCCACTAACTACTACTCTTACAACTTCTACTATTGCTGATGGCTACATCTCCTTTTATTATTATTGGCAAGCCACTCTCACACTTCCTCTAGAGTCAGTTAAAAGCCAGATAGTAAGTACTACAAAAATCCTGGTCCCACAAATCATGCAGGGTTTGGAATTGTCATTGCTGCCCTTGGTGATACCCTAAAGAAAGACAAGAAAATCACATTAAAAGATTTATTTGGAAGAATTTAAGTTTATCATTTTTAAAAAGAGATAATTCTACTCACAGGCTTGAGTGCAGCTAACTCACCAAACCTGAAAAATATGCATAACAATGATAACTAGCTTTCAGAGACTTTGTTATGCCCTCTAATTTGCACATTATTTCTGACTTTACCTAGCACACTCTAAACAATGTTAGATTTATACTCATTTCTGCCTCTACCTGGCACAGTACTGCAAATATGTGTTTATAAAAGGATTCAATTAAAGTAGATTTAAATGATCCAATTTCGATTAAATTATTTAAATCATTATTTACTTAAACAAGTAAATTGCCATGGCTATTGATGGCATTTCTTTGGGTAAATACCGCCAAGCACATTCAGGCAATATTTATCTGAATAAACATTCATAAACAAACATTTACCTGAATATATAACTATAAGATATAATTATAATTAGGAAACTATAATTAGGAAATAGGAAATTAACATGATTGATCTAGTATTGTCTTTACTATTTCTCCTAATTGAAGGGCACCTTGCTCGTGCACTAAGGAAAAATCCTCTTTTGATGGATTAATCCTATTAAGAGCAGCAGCTAAAATATAGGGGAAAAAGAATTAGCAGGTGAATAAGAAATTATTCACAATAGAGTATACAGATCTTCCTTGATTTGTGATGGAGTTACATCTCCAAAAACCCAGTGTAGGTTGAAAATAGCCTAAGTTGAAAAAGTTTTTAATACACCAATTACCGAATATCATAGCTTAGCTTAGCCTACCTTAATTTTGCTCAGAACACTTGCATTAGCCTAGAGTTAGGCAAAATCATCTAACACAAAGCCTATTTTGTAATAAAGAGTTGACTATCTCATGTAATTTATTGAATACTGTACTGAAAGTGAAAAACAGATGGTTGTATAGGTACAGAATGGTTGTTAAATGAATCAGTTGTTTACCCTCATGATCGTGTGGCCAGCTGGGAGCTGTGGCCCACTGCCTCCGCCCAGCAACAAGGGAGATATCATACTGCGTACCCACTAGGCCAGAAAAGATCGAAATTCCAAGTTCCAAGAACAGCTTTTTACTGAATGCATATTGCTTTCGCACCACCATGAAGTTGAAAAATCCTAAGCCAAACCATTGTTAAGTCATGGACTGTCTGTACACATGTTGGTAATGGAAAAAGCATAGACTTTGTAGTCCAGCAACCCTGGGGTTCAGTCCTACTTCTGCCATTCACTTGATGTGAATTCATGAATCAATTCCAAAATTTGAGCCCCAGTTTCTTCATCTGGAGCATAGACACAATAGAACCTACTTCCAGTTATTACTCTGAGAGGACAATGCCTAAACAGTGATCAGGGTCTAGCATGGAGCATGGCACACACATTGATAGGTCACTTTTTTCTCCAAAGGAAAGTAGAAACCAACTTATTTTGCAATTGACAGAAGGTCAAATAATATGTACAATTTAACCCTTTCAGCAGCACAAAACAACTTATGTTAAAATAACATTCAAGTTTTTTATTCAAAAATGTCAGGAATGGCACCTCGTTTGATTCCATAATGAGAATGCAAAGGTAAAGACGAATTTAAAGATGCAGATTAGTCAAGAGATTTGCTCAAGTCCAAATGGAAGTCTGGGGTCAAATCAGAAACGAAAGCCCAAATCTCCCGACTTCAGCTGTGTGCTAGGATGTACTCTTCGCCTTAGCTCCAGGTGGCACCTATTCCAGGGTTCTGGGTGGTTGCCATACATTAGCCCTCCTATCTGTACTTGAATATCAGAGCAGCAGCAAACACAAATAGGTAGAAAATCAAAGCTATGCGCTGTGTTCAGAGCAGACAATGTGTTTCTTGTGTAAAAAACAAAGTCAAAACTGTGTAAGCAAAAAGAACAAACAACATACTGAATAAAGGAATCTCGGTTTCTGGAGGAGAAAAAGAAAGATTGTGTATATGGAGGGGAAAAAAACGCCCTAGTGTAGTGTACCTTGCCAGTACAGCATGGGCCAATTACCTCTCTATTCTGATGTCTTTTTAATCACCCTATCTCAATAGAATAGCTTAGTTACAACTAAAGAAGTCAATAGACTCTGGCTATGTTCTAGTTGAAAACATACAAAATGGGGAAATGAAGGGAAAAAAACTAGGCTATTTTCCCCAAAATATCTATGGAAATCATGCTGCACAGCTCCTCAAGAAAAAATAAAAGAGGATTATTCTTAGGTGAAAGGAATCAGGATGAGGATGAAAGAAAAATAAGCGTAGAAAAGAAAGGCCTTTCACAGGATTTGTACTGCACATGTGCACTTATTTTATACAGAAGGGTGTTGCTACAGAACCCAGCAGGGGTAAACCATTATTTATCTCTGGTTATTAGCCAAGCCTAAATTGTGTAACAAAAATAACAAAAGATTTTCTTTACATCTAATTAGACATAAAGGCTAGAACAATGTTCTCGTGAAAGGATGCTTTTAAGAAGCTTTTTTGGAATTGAAATAGTAACAACATTTGTTTTGTGTGGTAAACAGAGCCTTTTGGCAGTGCAGTTGCTTTCATTTTGAAACTGCCAAGAATTATTTGCTTATCTATGGAATTTCAACTACTTTCCCTGCCTGTGAGTCATATGGATACGAATCTAGAATAAATGGGGCTGCATTGGAGAACACTGGGGTTTACTGTGGCCATCAGGCAACTCCCCCTACACACACACACACACACACACACACACACACACACACACACACACACACACGTCAGGTACTCACACTACCCGACTAGGAGCAGAGGGTAGAAGACGAAAGAGAATGTAAAAGAAGAGAAACAAGAAAGACACGGAAGTATCACCAAAGGAAAAAACAAATGCAATGAAGGAAGGACAGGAGAGAAAAGGAAGGAAGAGCAATGTCAGAGGGAATGACAGAATTCCTAGATGCAAAATTGAGGTAGAAGGGAAAAGTGTCAAAAATTAATAAAAAGGAAGAAGGAAAGGGACAAATGGGAGAGGGTTGGTAGACCAAGGAGGAACATAGAAAGTGAAGGGAATAACAGGAAAAAAGTGGGAAAAGGCTTGGAAAGACGTTATGAGGCAAGAATAACCTCATATAACTTGGAAGGAACTGCAAAGTTGTCTAAATGATAATGGTTTTTGACAGTATGATATGTATTTATAGCTGCTTCCAGCTCTCTCTGAACACTATATAGGATTATCCAGATTTTCTGGGGTTTATCAGCACAGGCATGTAGGATTAACAGCCTGATGAAGTAAAGAATTATTCTCCAATCCAGTCCTTAGGCTTGTATAGCACTCTTCCCTGAGTAGGGTACATAAAATGCAATAACCAAGGGAAAGGAAAAGGTGTATAGGTGTGTATAGACATTCCCCAACTTACAGTGGTTCAACTTAGGGTTTTTTGACTTTACAATGGTACAAATTTGATATGCATTCAGTAGAAATCATACCTCAAATTTTGAATTTTGATCTTTTTCCAGGCTAGTGATATGCAGTGATACCCTCTGGGCAGCTCCCAATCAGCCACTTGATCATGGATGTCAACAACTGATACACTTGCAACCATTCTGTACCCATACAACCATTCTGTTTTTCATTTTCAGTAGCGTATTCAAGAAATCACATGAAATATTCAACACTATTATAAATCACATTTTGTATTAGACAATTTTGTCCAACTATTTATTGGCTACTATAAGTGTTTTGAGCACGTTTAAGGTAGGCTAGGCTAAGCTCTGATGTTCAGTAGGTTAGGTGCATATTTTCAACTTAGGATGGGTTTATTGGACATAATCCCATCTTAAGCTGAGGAAGATCTGTGTATACATTTATCTATCAATATCTAAAATTCTTTAAACTAGGCTTGAAATATAAAAAAGTACTAGGTTCAGAGAAATTCATTAAATTAACAAGTATTATTTAGCACCTACTATGTGTCAAACTCTGGGAATTCAGTGGAAAGAAGTGTAGACACAGCCTCTGTCTCCCAGAGCTGAGAGTCCAGAGTGTGGAGTGTGGTAAATGGTAAGTCACAGGAAGTACAGAGCTACAGGAAGCAGGTAACCAGAGACCCAACTCAATTCAAGTGGAAAGTAATAAAACTGAGTCGAAAACTTAAAGATGATTGAGAACTAATCAGGCAAAAAGAAAAAGAAGGGAGGGGTGTTATGAGGAAACAAAGGGAATGTTCAAGACAGAAGGAATAACAGAATGAAAGAATGGTCTTTTTGCTTTACAAGAAGTCTCTCTCTATGCCCATTAGCACAACGTATGATGCAAGTGTCGAGTTACGATGTTGTAGGGAAAGCAGAGCCATGTTGTGAAGGGACTTACTTGTTTGCTGTGGATTTAGGCCTTTATAATCAGGACAATACAAAGCTACTGAAACATCGTTCAGTGGGAATTAACATTACCAAATTTTTACTTTCTAAATATCACTCTTTGGAAAGTAGATGAGAAGTAGGCAAGACTAGTGTCAAGAAGTTCATTTAATAAGTTCTTACAAGAACGCATATGATAGGAGAGGGTGGTCTGGACGAAGGCAGGAGCAATGAGGTGAGAGACAAGGATCTGGATTCTCAAGATACTAATTTGCAGAATCAATGAAATTTGGTAATTGACTAGAAGTGGAGAGATCGAGGTGATGCCCAGAGTCAGTGTGAATAGCTCGTGAGATGGTGTTGCTTTTCACTAATCTAGGAGTAAGGGATCAAAAAGAGAATTGTAAGTAAAGAAGTCAGAGGAATGTCAAACTTGACACTAAGAGGCATTAATCCTTAGTGATAGTTTTGTAAAATGAACTGAATAGTCCTGTGCAAGTTTCTCCCTTTATAGTCACATATTCATTAAACACATTCAATAAAGGTTTATTGAATGAATGATTGAATTCCAGAATGGATGTGAGGGAATAAACAAATGAATAAGTTCATGAGTAAATGAAGTAGTAAATGGATGAGACAAAATTCATGGAGGGAGGAAGGCAATGGGCATGAAAAGATTTTTTTCCTCATCAGCAGGGTGGTAAATCTTACACTCAAAATGGAGTCAGTCTTGCAATTTCAGGAAGTCTAATACTCAAGATGCTCAGTGCAGAGCAAAGATAAAATCCACAAGAGAAACAGTACTGAGGCCTGATGAAGCTCCATTTAAGAATGCAAACAGAGGTTTGCATACTTTATAGGTATTCATTTTTCCCAAGGAGATGAACAGTTATAAATAATGGTATCCTCGTTAACGCTTTCAAAGAAGCCCAGTTTAGACTTCAGATTCCGTCATAATGAGTGTTGACTTCTATCTTACTACATCCTTAGATATGTACATGCTTATTTAATGATCATTTTAGTATGATTTGTAAAAGACAAATAAGGTAGCAAAATGGTATCATTTCACCCCTGGAATCAGAACTCTCTGGGAGTTTTAAGATCAAAACTGTGAAAACAAACAGCAAGATGTAATAAAAATTAATTATTTAATGCTGCATTTTAGCACCTCTCTGGCCACACATATATGCACACACTTATAAGTGAGAGTGGAGAAGGGGCGCCAGCTAGTGTATGCTAACTTACCGGATCATCACCTAAATGAGCTCTTCCACCCTTAAACGGTGCTTTCAATGCAACTCAGACGAACTCATTTCTCACTCAGTTGTAAGCATATTTAATAATTCAGAATGGAGACAGCTCTAGTACTAAAAGATAGGATGCTTTGGCTGATAGCAATATCAATATGTAAGGTAAGAACTTCTTAACCTGTCAGAATAGCGCATAATCTTAAGAGCTCATGACAAAACGTGTGGCTATGAGTCAAAGCAGAACAAACTTGACTGTCCTTAGGCTTAAATTATCCTGTTAATTTCTATATAAGATGGAATTTTTATTAATATGGCTAAAATTCCATTCTTGGTTGTTCAAAACCCCCAGAAATAAAAATTTTAGTTCTTAAATTATTAGCTATTAGAGAAGACATTCAAAACAGAATCTAGAAAGGATTTACCCTTATTTCATCATGATACATTATTTAACCTTTACAGAACTTTTCCTCTTCATTTTAAAATCTTCTTATCTTGGGGGACTATTGGAATTGTTAAATGCTTTAGCACATGTAAACATTTAACAAACATGATACTGACCCATATAAAGTATGCAATAAAGGCTAACATAACTGATTTTTAATCAGGCTGAACTCTATGGAAAACAAGACAGGAACACTTTTTCCCCCAACTAGTTCCTTCAAACATGCTGGAGTAGATCTCTTTTCTGGTCCTAGACAACACCTTGAGTGATTCCTTTAGCTTTCTGGTCACTTTCAGTTACGAGAAAAAAAAAAATCACACTTTGGCAACTGAGAATTCACTTTCAGATATTACATAGCCTAGTCTAGTCTAAACCAAAACTGCAATTTCATACCCAATTCGGTCTCTCCTCACATCACCCAGGCTTAGAAACCTCTACGGAAAGACAGGCTTTTACTCTTCCTTGTTCTTGGACTTTTTCTTTCCTACTTCTTTTATTTGCCCCTCCTTTTCCTCTGGGATGCTATTTGGTCCTCTTCCTCCTGCACTATATTAGGACTCGGGATGGGGGTATGGGGGTGGGAAACAAGCATAAAGTGCTGTTGTAATCTGACCGTTTGTTCCCTCAGTGTGGCAGATGCCCAAACACCTGCTTTCTTGCAGAGCATATTCCCAGCTCTTTCATAGGCCCTGCAGTGACCTTCCTACCATCCAATTTCCTCAAGCAAGGAAAACAATAACCACCTGACCTCTTGCAACACCCCACTGTTCATCTCTTGCCTCCAGCAGATACTCTAGAGCTTCAGACTGCTGGAGATTCCTTGCCCAAGCAGGCTGTCCTCACGGGCACAGTTCCATCAAACTATCTTGAGTCCAGATACCTTTTAAAGTATAAAACTCATGTCTTCTTGTCAAACCAAAACCTGAAGATTCCATCTGCTTCTCACTGCCCTCCTCCCATGGCCTGCTGTCACAGACCACTCCACTCACTCTCCCAACTTGAGAATTCTCCAGGCAGGAGCCAAGAACCAGTCTCTTTATTCACGTACACTCTCAAACTCTCAGAATGCATGTCAAGCACTTCTAAGAACTGCCTTCCTCATTCTGCTCCTGTCTTAGATAAAGCAAGTAGATTAGTCTCTGTAACTCAGCAAACACCCAGCTCGGGTGTGAGATGCCATTTTCCCAGCTTGCAACCTCCTCCAAAAACCATAAAAGATTTTCTTGGAGCCTCCTTCACTTGATTTGAAGGTAAAGGAGAAGAGAAAAACAAAAATACTTCACCCCTAAAGCTATTACTCCCGACTCTTACAAATTTTTTCTTCATTTTCTCTGTTTTGACTACATAGGTTGAACAGTGAGTGAGAAAATTTAAATGATCTTCTTAAATCCTAGAGGTGGTTTCTCACCCATAGCATTATTAACACTCTGGATAAGATCTTTTTTCTTTTGTTTGAGGAGGCAGAGCTGTACAGTGTAGGATATTTAACAGTGCCTCTGCTCCCTACTCACTAGATGCCAGAAGCTTCCCTTCCCCTTGAGGTATGACAATCAAATATGTCTCTAAACATTGACAAATAGTCTTTGGAGGCAAAATCACCCCAGCTGAGATACACTGTCCTAGAGGTATGGTAACCAGTTGCAGCTGGGTGTTCTCTTTAGCATGTGGAGATATTTTTGTTTGCTTTGGGGTCTGACCTGAAATTTTGAGACAACAGAAAAAATCCATATAGTTATACTAGTTCCCCACCCCCTAGCTCCATTAATTTAGTGAACATTCACTCTTTATTCACTAAATAAATCTTCATGTTCTGCTAGGTACCAGACAGTGTCACAGGTATTAAATGAGACAAGACTCTACACCTGGGACTTTACAGGTTGGTGATACTAGAAGCATCACAGAACATTCAGCAGATGGACAATATGATTGAAGTGGTGACCAAAGGAGACTACCTGGGCATCATTGTGTATGATGAAAACAGAGGGAAATTTGAAGCCTGGAAAGCCAGGTAGGATGCAGTTGCCATAATAAAACAAACAAACAAAAGAAATTTAAAGGGAGTAATGATCTGGGTATGACTCCATGTAATGAAGAGCAAAGAATAAAACAGAATGAAGTTGAAAAAAACATTGATGGAATTTTGTAAGTGGTTGGATAGATGGAAGTAAGAGAAGAAAGAGATAAATGTCTTCTTTGATTTCTTTCATGGGGATTATCACAGTTTTTCCTTGCAGATATGGGATTGTTGGGATAAAAAAAGCAAAAAATGTTAGGCAGATGATTGTGGGGAAAAACAAGAGTTTTCATTGGGTTTTTGGATATTCATATGTGGTGATTTTGATTTGAGGTTGGATTATTCAAGGCTATTCTGTATACAGAAATTCAAGGTGACGATCTCCCTAGAAGAGATGCATTGGTCTTCACCTCATTTTTCTCTGAAAACCTTAAGATAAACATAAGTGAACTGGTTGATCTTTCAACGATGTTTTGAGAAAAATAGCTCATTACCAACTCAGAGTCACAAACTAGCATCCAGACCATCCAACAATAAAACCCAATCTTTAAACCACCTCTGATGACTTTACCTAAGCAGAGTCAGCCTATCCTTTACAGACAGGAGACATAACTCTTCACAGGCCTGTAAGATGACAGATATTTTAGAACCAAAGCCTAAATAACTAATTTAAAAGAAGCTTTTCTTTTAAATAATATGGCAAATGGATAGCACTTGTTAAAACAACAAGGTTCCAAATATAGTGTAAAAATGTTACTCAAGTAGCCATAGGATTGCTTAGCTAAAAAATATTTAAAAATTAAAAATTTAATGGAAATAGAATTTAACCCATTTCTTCTTCCTGCCATTTCTCCCTTTGTTCAATTGCATTTTCTCAAATTTTAGATCAGGAAGGTTAAATTGAAGAAACTTTTGCTCTTTGGAAATGAACCTATTACCTCATTATCCCCTCACCTTTCTGCCAATCATTCTACAGCTGCCATGATGGTTCCTCCATTTTTTATCTCTCTCTTGCTTCTGTAGAGAAGTCTAAGAACATTTTTAGGAGTTCTATAGTCTTGGGTTCAAATCTCAAATACACCTTTATAAAGTTATTCTACAAACTCAGGCAAGTCCTTCTCTAAGATTTCATTTCTTTAAAGTCAAGAGAACATTTTCCATACATGGTTTTATGTTAAGTAAATGAATTAAAGATATACATCACAAGTATAGAATTCATTGTAGTTGTTTTTTCCCCTCCCCTTCCCCTTCTGCTAAGTGATTTAGTAACAGGAGATATGAAAGGCATGATATGCCTATTTTGTATTTGCTATTATATATGTTAAAACATAGTAAAAAATATATTTTTGGGTACTACAATCTGGACAATGTCAAACCTATAAAGCAAAAAATACATAAATACGTATAGAAAAGAAATGTAAGAATACATATAGTTATTAACAGTGATTATTTTGGATGATAAAAAATAGATATTTATCCTTTTCACTGCTCTTTTTCCCTGTCTTCGTATAATTAATATTTAATTTCCTAATGAAAAACATAAACTTCATGGAAAAAGAAAAGGAACTTTCTATAGTAAAAGAAATTCCAATGTTCTCATCAATGAAAACAGAGTTTACTAAATTAACTAGTAACTCAGAGAAATACTCCTCACACTAAGTAAGATAATGTTCTTTCATAGTCCTCTACACTATGAGTGGACCAAGCCCCAGTGGTACCGATGGAATATACACCCTCAGTCTCTGTCTATGGCACTGACTTTGGGCTTTTTTTTAAAAAATGAAAATAATTTCCAGATCATAATAATAGCATTAATCTAATCAGATTTTAGTAAATCAATTATCCTTATACAGATGAATACTAAATAGTACGCTCATTACTGTGGCTTAGACATGTCTTTTTTTCTAGCACAAGTACAGAACAAATCTCAATAGTCAGGAATATATATTCACCATGCTCCAGCTCAGTTTTGTCTTTATTCTGACTTCTGAAGAGTTACTCAAATAGTCTAAGTACTGCAGCAATGGAAGTCTAATCCACATACGACTTTACAGTTTTAATTCAGAATCACATGGACCCTACTTAAACTATTGCCTCTCTCCCCTGCTACCCCAGCAGTGACCTTCAAAGGGAAAATGAAGACTTCAAGAACTTTCTTACTATATTGCAATCAGTCATTTGCTCATCTATTTTCTTATCATAATGCATTCTCCTTTAAGACAAGGGAGGTGTTTCAGACAAGGGATATGTTTCAAACTCACCCATCAGCAGACAGGCTGCCTGAAGTCGTACTAAGCCCACAGACACCCCAAAACATATCACCTGATGTGGCCCTGCCCATCAGAGGGAAAAGATCCAGCTCCACCCACCAGAACACAGGCACCAGTCCCTTCCACCAGGAAGCCTACAGAAGCCACTGGACCAACTTCACCCACTGGGGGCAGATACCAGAAGCAAAAGGAACTATGACCCTGCAGCCTGCGGAAAGGAGACCTCAAATACAGTAAGTTAGACAAAATGAGAAGACAGAGAAATATTGGGTGGGCCAAAAGGTTCTTTCAGTTTTTTTCCATAAGATGGCTCTAGCAGCACTTAGTTGTCTTTAACTTCATTTCAAACAATTTTGTTAGATTGTATGCGACAGCTGTCATATCAGTGTGCGTTTAAAAAAAGACATCAAAATTGGTGAATTTTTGTGTAGCTATTTTAATATTGAAGATGAAAAAAAGCAACATTTTCAGCATATTATGCTTTATTTCAAGAAAGGTAAAAACTCAACTGAAATGCACAAAAAGATTTGTACAGCGTATGGAGAAGGTGCTGTGACTGATTGAACGTGTCAAAAGTGGTTTGCAAAGTGTCGTGCTGGAGATTTCTCGCTGGATGATGCTCCATGGTTGGGTAGACCAGTTGAAGTTGATAGCGATCAAATTGAAACAATAATTGAGAACAATCAACTTTATACCACATGGGAGATAGCCGGCATACTCAAAATATCCAACCAGGCATTGAATATCATTTCCACCAGCTTGGTTATGTGAATTGCTTTGATGTTTGGGTTCCACATAAGTTAAGGGAGAAAAACCCTCTTGACCATATTTCTTCATGAGATTCTCTACTAAAACATAAAGAAAATGTTCCATTTTTAAAACAAATTGTGATGGGCAAAGAAAAGTGGATACTGTACAACAATGTGGAATGGAAGAGATCCTGGGGCAAGAGAAATGAATCACCACCAACCACACCAAAGGCCTGTCTTCATCCAAAGAAGGTGATGTTGTGTATATGGTGGGATTAAAAGGGAGTCCTCTGTTATGAGCTCCTTCCAGAAAACCGAATGATTAATTGCAACAAGTTGTCCTCCCACTTAGACCAACTGAAAGTGGCACTCGATGAAAAGTTCCCAGAATTAGCATAATCTTCCATCAGGATAACGCAAGACCTCATGTTTCTTTGATGACCAGGCAAAAGCTGTTACAGCTTGGATGAGAAGTTCTGATTTGTCTGCCATATTCACCAGATATTGCACTTTCGGATTTCCATTTATTTTGGTCTTTACAAAATTCTCTTAATGGAAAAAATTTCAATTCCCTGGAAGAATGTAAAAGGTACTTGGAACAGTTCTTTGCTCAAAAAGATAAGAAGTTTTGGGAAGATGGAATTATGAAGTTGCCTGAAAAATGGTAGAAGGCAGTGGAACAAAAGGGTGAATATGTTCAGTAAAGTTCTTGGTGAAGATGAAAAATGTGTCTCTATTCTTACTTAAAAAACCAAAAGTGCTTTTTGGCCCACCTAATATATTGCAGTTGAAGTAGCAAGGTAAAAACCAATAGGACCAAATAAATGAAGAGGAATTAGGCAATCTATCTGAAAAATAATTCAGAGTAATGATAGTAAAGATGATCCAAAATCTCAGAAATAGAATGGACAAAATACAAGAAACCTTTAACAAGAACCTAGAAGAACAAAAGAAGAGGGACTTTCCTGGTGGTCCAGTGGTTAAGACTTTGCCTTCCAATGCAGGGGGTCTGGCTATGATCCCTGGTCAGGGAGCTAAGATCCCACAGGCCTTGTAGCCAAAAAACCAAAACACAAAACAGAAGCAGTATTGTCACAAATTCAATAAAGACTTTAAAAATGGTCCACATCAAAAAAAATAATAAAGAACAAATAAACAGTGATGAACAACACAATAACTGAAATTAAAAATACACTAGAAAGAATCAGTAGCAGAATAACTGAGGCTACTGAGTTATGGATATGTGAGCTGGAAGATAAAATGGTGGAAATAACTGCCAGGGAGCAGAGTAAAGAAAAAAGAGTAAAAAGAATTGAGGACAGTCTCAGAGACCTCTGGGACAACACTAAACACACCAACATTTGAATTATAGGGGTCCCAGAAGAAGAGGAAAAGAAAGGGCCTGAGAATATATTTGAAGAGATTATAGTTGAAAACTTCCCTAACATGGGAAAGGAAATAGTCAATCAAGTCCAGGAAGCACAGAGAGTCCCATACAGGATAAACCCAGGGGAAATATGCTGAGGCACATATTAATCAAACTATCAAAAATTAAACAGAAAAATATTAAAAGCAGCAAGGGAAAAGCAACACATAAAAGGGAATACCCATAATGTTATCAGCTGATCTTTCAGCAGAAACTCTACAGGCCAGAAGGGAGAGGCAAGATATACTTAAAATGATGAAAGGGAAAAACCTACAACCAAGATTACCCTACCCAGCAAGGATCTCATTCAGATTCGATGGAGAAATCAAGAGCTTTACAGTCAAGCAAAAGCTAAGAGAATTTGGCACCACCAGACCAGCTTTGCAAAAAATGCTAAAAGAACTTCTCTAGGCAGGAACCACAGGAGAAGAAAAAGACCTACAAAAACAAACCCAAAACAATTAAGAAAATGGTTACAGGAAGATACATGTTGATAATTACCTTAAATGTAAATGGATTAAATGCTCCAACCAAAAGAGACAGACTGGATGAATGGATACAAAAACAAGACCTGTATATACGTTGCCTACAAGAGACCCACTTCAGACCTAGGGACACATACAGAGTGAAAGTGAGGGGAGGGAAAAAGATATTACATGTGAATGGAAATCAGAACAAAGCTGGAGTAGCAATACTCATATTAGACAAAATAGATTTTAAAATAAAAACTGTCACAAGAGACAAGAAAGGACACTACATAAAGCAGCAGAATATACTTTCTTCTCAAGAGCACACGGAACATTCTCCAGGACAGATCACATCTTGGGTCACAAATCAAGCCTCAGTAAATTTTAAAAAATTGAAATCATATCAAGCATATTTTCTGACCACAACACTATGAGATTAGAAATCAATTACAGGAAAAAAACTGTAAAAAACCCACAAACACATGGAGGCTAAACAATATGCTACTAAATAACAAAATCACTGAAGAAATCAAAGAGGAAATAAAAAGTACCTAGAAACAAATGACAACAAAAACATGACGACCCAAAACCTATGGGAGGCAGCAAAAGCAGTTCTAATAGGTAAGTTTATAGCAATACAATCCTACCTCAAGAAAAAAGAAAAATCTCAAATAAACAACCTAACCTTACACCTAAAGCAACCAGAGAAAGAAGAACAAACAAAATACAAAATTTGCAGAAGGAAAGAATTCATAAAGATCAGCACAGAAATAAATGAAATAGAAATGAAAAAAAAAATAACAAAGATCAATAAAACTAAAAGCTGGTTCTTTGAGAAGATAAACAAAATTGATAAACTTTTAGCCAGACTCATCAAGGAAAAAACGGAGAGGACTCAAATCAATAAAATCAGAACTGAAAAAGGGGAAGTTACAACTGACACTGCAGAAATACAAAGGATCATAAGAGACTACTACAAGCAACTATATGCCAATAAAATGGACAACCTGGAAGAAATGGACAAATTCTTAGACAGGTACAACCTTCCAAGACTGAACCAGGAAGAAATAGAAAATATGAACAGACCAATCACAAGTGCTGAAATTGAGATTAAAAATCTTCCAACAAACAAAAGTCCAGGACCAGGTGACTTCACAGGTGAATTTTATCAAACATTTAGAGAAGAGCTAACACCTATCATCCTCAAACACCTCCAAAAAGTTGCAGAGGGAGGAATACTCGCAAACTCATTCTACAAGGCCACCATCACCCTAACACCAAAACCCGACAAAGGTATCACAAAAAAAGAAAATTACAGGTCAATATCACTGATGAACATAGATGCAAAAATCCTCAACAGAATACTAGCAAACAAAATCCAGGAACACATGAAAAGGATCACTCACCATGATCAAGTGGGATTTATCCCAGGGATGCAAGGGTTCTTCAATATACACAAATCAACAATGTGATACACCATATTAACAAACTGAAGAATAAAAACCATATGATCATATAAATAGATGTGGAAAAAGCTTTTGACAAAATTCAACACTGATTTATGATAAAAACTCTCCAGAAAGTGGGCATGGGGGAAACTACCTCAACATAATAAAGGCCATATATGAGAAACCCACAGCAAACATTATTCTCAATGGTGAAAAACTTAAAGCATTTCCTCTAAAATCAGGAACAAGGCAAGGGTGCCCACTATCACCACTATTATTCAACATAGTTCTGGAAGTCCTAGCCATGGCAATCAGAGAACAAAAAGAAATAAAAGGAATCCAAATTGGAAAAGAAGGAGTAAGCTGTCACTGTTTGCAGATGACATAATACTATACATAGAAAATCCTAAAGACTCCACCAAAAAACTACTAGAGCTCATCAATGAATTTAGTAAAGTCGCAGGATACAAAATTAATACACAGAAATCTCTTGCATTCCTATACACTAACAATGAAAGATCAGAAGGGGAAATTAAGAAAACACTCCCATTTACCATTGCAACAAAAAGAATAAAATATCTATGAATAAACCTACCTAGGGCTTCCCTGGTGGCACAGTGGTTGAGAGTTTGCCTGCCGATGCAGGGGACATGGGTTCATGTCCCGGTCTGGGAAGATCCCACATGCCATGGAGCGGCTGGGCCCATGAGCCATGGCCGCTGAGCCTGCGCATGCGGAGCCTGTGCTCCACAACGGGAGAGGCCACAACGGTGAGAGGCCTGCGTACTGCAAAACAAAACAAAACAAACCTACCTAAGGAGACAAAAGACCTGTATGCAGAAAACTATAAGACCCTGATGAAAGAAATTAAAGATGATACAAACAGATGGAGAGATATACCATGTTCTTGGACTGGAAGAATCAACATTGTGAAAATGACTCTACTACCCAATGCAATCTACAGATTCAATGCAATCCCTATAAAACTACCACTGGTATTTTTCACAGAACTAGAACAAAAAATTTCACAATTTGTATGGAAACACAAAAGACCCCGAAATGCCAAAACAATCTTGAGAAAGAAAAATGGAGCTAGAGGAATCAGGCTCCCTGACTTCAGACTATACTACAAAGCTACAGTAATCAAGACAGTATGGTACTGGCACAAAAACAGAAATATAGATCAGTGGAACAGGATAGAAAGTCCAGATATAAACCCATGCACATATGGTCATCTTATCTTTGATAAAGGAGGCAAGAATATACAGTGGAGAAAAGACAGCCTCTTCAATAAGTGGTGCTGGGAAAACTGGACAGCTACATATAAAAGAATGAAATTCGAACACTCCCAACACCATACACAAAAATAAACTCAAAATGGATTAAAGACCTAAATGTAAGGCCAGACACCATCAAACTCTTAGAGGAAAACATAGGCAGAACACTCTATGAAATACATCACAGCAAGATCCTTTTTGACCCACCTCCTAGAGAAATGGAAATAAAAACAAAAATAAACAAATGGGACCTAATGAAACTTCAAGGCTTTTGCACAGCAACGGAAACCGTAAACAAGATGAAAAGACAACCCTCAGAATGGGAGAAAGTATTTGCAGATGAAGCAACTGACAAAGGATTAATCTCCAAAACTTACAAGCAGCTCATGCAGCTCAATATTAAAAGAAGAAACAACCCAATCCAAAAATGGGCAGAAGACCTAAATAGACATTTCTCCAAAGAAGATATATAGATTGCCAATAAACACATGAAAGGATGCTCAACATCATTAATCATTAGAGAAATGCAAATCAAAACTACAATGAGATATCATCTCACACCAGTCAGAATGGCTATCATCAAAAAATCTACAAACAATAAATGCTGGAGAGGGTGTGGAGAAAAGGGAACCCTCTTGCGCTGTTGGTGGGAATGTAAATTGATACAGCCACTAAGGATAACAGTATGGACGTTCCTTGAAAAACTAAAAATAGAACTACCATATGACCCAGCAATCCCACTACTGGGCATATACCCTGAGAAAACCAAAATTCAAAAAGAGTCATGTACCAAAATGTTCATTGCAGCTGTATTTACAATAGCCAGGACATGGAAGCAACCTAAGTGTCCATCATCGGATGAATGGATAAAGAAGATGTGGCACATATATACAATGGAATATTACTCAGCCATAAAAAGGAATGAAACTGAGTTATTTATAGTGAGGTGGATGGACCTAGAGACTGTCATACAGAGTGAAGTAAGTCAGAAAGAGAAAAACAAATACCATATGCTAACACATATATATGGAATCTAAAAAAAAGAAAAAAAAAACGATCATGAAGAACCTGGGGGCAAGATGGAAATAAAGATGCAGACCTACTAGAGAATGGACTTGAGGATACAGGGAGGGGGAAGGGTAAGATGGGACAAAGTGCCAGAGTGGCATGGACATATATACACTACCAAACATAAAATAGATAGCTAGTGGGAAGCAGCCGCATAGCACAGGGAGATCAGCTCGCTGGTTTGTGACCACCTAGAGGGGTGGGATAGGGAGGGTGGGAGGGAGGGAGATGCAAGAGGGAAGAGATATGGGGACATATGTATATGGATAACTGATTCACTTTGTTATAAAGCAGAAACTAAACACCATTGTAAAGCAGTTATACTCCAATAAAGGTGTTAAAAAAAAAGCACAAAGAAACAAACCAAAAGAAAGAACTGGAAAAAAAAAAAAAACCTCCTTAACGAAGCAAGGATTGTTTATCTCTTTTAGAAAAAGACTTAAAAAAAAAAAAGAAATGTAAAAAATTTATATGAGTTCCCTAGAAATGTAGGATACCTACCTGAGTATGATTAGAAATTGAGATATTATTTCAAAATTAAGATATGTGTTGAAAAATAAATTAAGCATATTTACATTCAATGACTACAATTGTAGAAAATAAAAGAATTTACTTACTCAAATAGGAAAAAAAAATTAAAACAAGATTTGTTTTTTTAATCTGAACAGACATCAGTGGCCACACACCATCACAACTATAGGGGAAGAGTATGACCACAGCATCAGTACAGGTAAGTCACTAAACAAAACCCAAACAGACAGCAATAACAACAATCCTGGGAGGACTCAGGTACAAAGTTGCTAGAAAATACTACCTAAAATGTCCAGCTTTCAGACAAAAAAACTGTTAAGACATGCAGAGAAATAGGGAATGTGACCATACTTGGGGGAAAAAGCAGTCAGTAGAAACTGTCTCTGAGAGAGTACAGGTGTTGGACTAAGAAAACAAAGACGTTAGAGGAGCTATGACTAGGTATGGTCCAGATACTAAAGGAAGCCACATGTAAAGAATTAAAGCAAAGTATGACAACCGTGATATAATAAATAGAGAATATCAAGAGATATAAATTATTAAAAAGACCCAAGGTACAACCGTATGTTTTACATTGATTTAGATCTTCCTCAATTTCTTTTATTAGTGTCTTACAGTTTTCCACATACTGACCCTGTACATATTTTGTTAGACTTATACCTAAATTCTTTATTTTTGCAAATTATTATAAAGGTCATTTTTTAAAGTCTCAAATTCCACATGGTAATTGATAGCATATGTATGGTCACAGTTGACTTTTGTGCATTGACCTTGTAACCTGTGACCTTGCTAAACTCATTAGTTTCAGAAGTTTTTGATAGATTCTTTGGGATTTCCTATATCCAAATAATATTATCTAAATATTTTCATTTTCATCTTTATAGTTTTGCTGAATATAGAATTCTTGGTTTTCTTTCAGCACTGACTACATTTTGAACTTCATTTCTGGTGAGAAGTTAGCTGTTAATCATATTGTTCTGTATGAGTTGTTTTTCTCTTGTTGTTTTCAAGATGTCCTTTGTTGTCTTTTTTTTTTTTTTTTTTTTTGCAGTACACGGGCCTCTCACTGTTGTGGTCTCTCCTGTTGCGGAGCACAGGCTCCGGACGCGCAGGCCCAGTGGCCATGGCTCATAGGCCCAGCCACTCCGCCGCATGTGGGATCTTCCCGGACCAGGGCACGAACCCGTGTCCCCTGCATCGGCAGGCGGACTCTCAACCACTGTGCCACCAGGGAAGCCCTGTCTTTTGTTTTAAACAGTATGACTATGACATTTCTAAGTGTGTCTATCCTACCTCAAGTTTGTTGGCCTTCTTGGAAGTCTAAGTTGATGTGTTCTTCAAATTTGGGAAGTTTTAAGCTAATATTTTCTTTAAATAATTTTTTCCCATTTTCTTTTTATCCTGTCCTGGGAGTCCTTTATGCATATATTCACAGTTTCTCACAGGTGTCTGAAGCTCTTTTTCTTTTCTTTTCCCTTCTGTTCAATTTTGTTTTTCTTCAGCTTTGCTTTTTTCTACCATCTCAAATCTGCTGTTGAGCCCCCTAGTAAATTTTTTATTTCAGTTTTATATTTTACCTCCAAAATTTCCACTTGGTTCTTTTGAATAACTTATCTCTATTGATAATTAATTTACTACAGTAAAAGAATGACAAAAATATAGAAACCATTTCAATAGATACACAAAAAATATTTGAAAAAATTCAATATCTATGCTAGATAAATATTGAAAAACTCTAAACTCTAAATAAAACTCTAAACAAACTCGAATGTAAAGGATTTTCCTCAAACAGTTAAAGCATCTGTTAAAAATCTACAGTTAATATTATATTTAATGTGAAAGATGGAATGTTTTCTTCTAAAATTGTAAACGAGTTCACTTTCATCATTCCATTCAACATTATATTGGAGGTCCTAGCCAATGTAATAAGGCGATATAAATAAATTTAAGAAATCCATATTAGAAAATAAAATCTCCTTTACTTGTAAGCAAAATGACCTTGTATGTAGAAAATACTGAGGGAAAGAAACCACATTAGAGTACAAGAGTTCAGCGAGATCAAAGGAGACAAGATAAATACAGAAACATCAATTAACTGTTTATGTATCGGCAATGAAGCACCAACATATTTAGAATAAGATAACAACCTGTATACCAAAGACTACAAGACATTGCTGAGAGAAATGAAAGGAGATATAAATAAACATTCCATGTTCATGTTCAATATTGTTAAGGTGGCAATTCTCCTCAAATTGATCTACAAAGTAATTTCTATTGAAATACCATCAGGCTTCTTTTCAGAAATTGACAATCTGTATTTAGAACTTATGTTGAAATGCAAAGGACTGAAAATAGCCAAAACCATTTTGAAAAACAACAACAAAGTTGGACGACTAATACTTCCAATTTCAAAAGTTACTATAATCATACAGTAATCAAAATAGTGTGGCACTGGCAAAAGAAAAGATTTAATAAATCAAAGGAAAACATTTGGGAATTCAGAAGTAATTTCTTACATTTATGGTTAGTTGATCTTTAACAAATGTGACAAGGCAAATTCAATGGGGGAAAAATAGTCTTTTTAATAAATAGTGCTGAAACAACTGAATATCCACATATAAAAAGATGAATTTAGACCCTTACTTCATACCAAACACAAAAATTAACTTAAAATGGATATTATACCTAAATGTAAAGCTGAAATTTTACATTTTTAAAAGAACGTGTAGGAAAGATATCCTCATGACCTTGGATTAGGCAAAGAGTTCTGAGATCCAAGACTCAGAACATGATATATAAAGGAAAAAAATGATAAACTGGACATGATAAAATTAAAGCTTTTGTGCTATTAAGAAAATGAAAAAATTAGCCACAGACTGGGATAAAATATTTGCAAATAATACATTTTATAAACACCTTGTCTTTGTGATGCATAAAAATTACAACTCAACAATAAAATGATAAACCCAGTGAAAAAATGTGAAAAAATGTTGAATAGACATTATACCAAAAAATATATGAATAACTAATAAACTCTTACCACTTTTATAAGCTTGAACACCACACCCCTCAAGGATCTCTTCCTCTTCAAACTCTTCTTGTGTATTTGTTTGCCGTATCTTTCATTAGCACTTACTATCTATCATGTATTGTTAGCTGTTCTTACGTATACATGCCCTGACTACCAGTCTGGTACACAGATTTGGAATGGTCACTAAACAGTATGTTATAAATCTTTGAGGGAGCCAAGTCTGGTACAGTACATTGCAGAGAGTAGCTATTAAATACTGATGATTAGGGAATCAGAAGACTGCAGAAGACCTTTAAAACAGATTCTTCCATGGAAGATCAAATATGAAAACTTAACACATACCTACTTTTTTCTTTTCCTATCTACAAAGAGGACGTTTTCAGAGCTTTCTTTGCCAGTTCTTCTTACTGTTAACAACTCTCACTATCGATCAGTATTATACACAGTTGGTCTAGTACTTTTAAGTTTTATTCCAGTTGATGTATGTTCCTTTTTTAAAATAGCAGTTTAATTTGGTCACTCGACCAAGGTTAACAATCAAATTCAAGTTCTATTCTACCATGCTGAACCAGCTGAGACTACCTTCATTAAATTCACAGAGCCTTGAGAAATACTAGACAAGAGCTAGATATTCTTTAAGTCCAATATCTCAAAGATAATATGACATCCTAGGAATTCTATTGGTATGTCTAGGTGTGTGGTCTATCAACTTAATAATTATTTTTTAATAAACAGTAAAAGACACTGCCTCCCTGAACTGAGTACAAGTATAAAATAAATCACTGATCATTAATTATGCTTTGCATTATATACCAATTATTTGTGAAGAAGTCTGAGAGTGTTATAAATATAATCCCATTAGTTTTCTCAAATTTTCTGTAAGCTTGAGAGGTAGTCATTATTATCTCTATATTTAACACATTGCTATACTAATAAAAACTAGGCTCTTTTACATTTTACAAAACACATTTACATTTATCATTCTACTTGTCCTTTTGTGAAATAGATACTATTATCATCTTCTCTTTTCAAATGAGAAAACTGAGGTGTAATCACTTCCCAAGATCTTTGTAATCATTAATATTGACAAAAGCTAATCTTTACTTCTGAGGAAGTGCCCCTGATGCAAAGGATCATCCTAATATAAAAAAGAGTTGAAGTACCTGGTTTGGTATTAAGAAATGGGACAGTAAGGGGCAGAAAGGGAAACTTTAGGGACCAAGGCTAAGTGCTTTTATCAACTGCAATTCAGTCAAGGTCCAAAACTTGTTTTGCTATTGCTGTCTTTGCTCCTGGGCCTTCCCATCAAAATTTGAACCTATATGCTTAATCCTTGACAGAACATTCTAGAACAAAGTATGAGCAAAATAGTATGAGCAAACTATGTTGCCTGAAATAGTCACTGACTATAGGGCCCATATAGCAAGGTTTATAGCCTTCAAGCTTCCTAAAACTGTCTTCCTCTAAGTAGCTAGAACAGTCTTCATATTTGCCACTCGAAAGTCAAAAGGCTCTGTCATATATGCTCTGCCTCCTAGCCGATATGAACAGATGCTACAGAATGCTACTGGAGCAAGCAACTAGGGTTGAACTTGCCACTAGTAACTAGTGAATCTGTCAGTATGAGTTAGCTCCCTCTTCACGTTGCTGACTTTTACACTAAGAACCCTGGCCTTGCTGTTGCGTTATAACACAGTGCTACTTTCGGGGCTAATATTTATAGTGGAGTCTTAGTAGTTTAGGCAAATGTTAATTATTATATCTTGAACAAAAAGCAAAAAATTGAAGAAAACAATCTGATAGCATGATATCATTTGGCCAAAATAGCCTCTGGTTGTGCAATTCCACAGGAACCATTGTCCAAGGAAGAAACAAGAAGACAGTATGTAAACAGCTCTGCTACTATATAACTTGTGAGGTTGATCAAGCCACAATTTATTAATCTGTACAACAGGAATACTATTGTTATCTATTGATAAAATATCCAATAAAATATTTTGTATATATAAGCTCACCAAAAAATTGATTGCAGTGATTAGAGGCAAAGGTCTGTGGTTAAGCTTCAGCTGTGCCACTTACTCATCATACCGTGGGCTTTATGAATCTCAATTTTCTCAAATGAAAAGTGAAGCTAGTCATGTCTATATGCCTCAGTTATCTGATTATGTTTTTATTTAGAGAAGCAACTGAGACAATGCTGCCAAAAGAACTATACTGATAATAATAAAAATTTTAACTATGGAATTATAAGAATTTGTTAATCTCTTGGTATCTGATGGAATCTCTCACACCCAGCCAAAACACTTACTCCCTGTTCTGCCACCATCCTCTCAGTGCCATTCCTGTTACCATCATTCTAGAGAGGAGGTGTCCTGTTCCCTTTAATTCAAGGACAGAAGTCCTAAGAAGTCCACCTATATTACAAAATCAGCATGGAGGAACAGGGAAGCAGTGATAGCATGTATATTAGAGGATTTACTTTGAATTAATTGTTTCCACACACTGTACTGCATCCTTAACAATTCAATAGGTGACCACCATGCCTTTATCTATATACTCTTATGTACTTTTGGCATTTACCACATATACCAGATGTTGAAGCATAACAGACTTGTAAATGGGTGAATATATTTTATGGGATTTTGTTAAGTACTGTCCAAATACATGCTAGCGTTACTATCTATAATAACTTCATCAAAATGTTTATAACATGTTTTTCAGGTCACATTTACAATCAAGGTTGGGGGACTTTCATTTGTTCTTTCATTCACTAAAAATTATTTTTAAAGTGCCTATTGTGTTATGTATTTAGTTAATCTCTAAACACTCATTGATAAATAAAACAAGCATGGTTCCCGTTCTTCTAAATTTAATAGTCTAGTGGGATGAAGATAATGAAGAAATGAAGCAAGTTAGTGTATGCATTGGTCAGGAAGGGTCAGATTATGCTATGTTAATGAGAAACCCCCAAATCTCAATGACTTGATACCAGCAAAGCTTTTTCCCTTGCTTGTGCAGTTTTCTCTGCACAAGTCTATAGGAAGGGTCTGCACACCTTTGTTACTCAGGGACTCAGGCTGACAGAGGCTTTATCTTATCATGTACTTCCTACAATCTCCACAGCAGTGGGAAATGAGTGTGGCAAATCCCACAGTGGTCTTAAAGTTTCTGTTCATGCATGGCTCACATCTCTCCTGCTTATGTTTCATTTTGCAAAGCAAGTCGCATACACATACTTAAATTTAAAGAGTAAAGTAGTGCAACCCCACAATATGCTCAGATGGAAAAAGTAAAAAATATTCAGTGAATAGCTGTTACGATTTCCACAATATAAAATTTCAAATGAAGAGGGTCTAGAGAAAGAGAGTAGGACAGGAAGAAAAACCCCTTATACATGGGCCATCTGAACATTCTTCTGAGACTTGAATAGATAAGAATTCAGCCCAATAATGAGCAGAAGAAAGAATTCATGTAAGAATTAACCTGGGTAAAAATTCTGAGGTTGGCAAGAGCTAGACAATTACAAGGAATAGAGAAAGGTTTGGTATAACTGACGCATGATGGGTGAGGAAGGGACTAGAAAAAGGGGCTGGGATGATATTTTTATGGCCTCATATGCCACAGTTAGGAGTGTCAAATCAAGGAGGGCTTTAAGCCAGGGAGCAGCAGCACCTGATTTATGACTGCCATAAATCAGCAGCACCTGATTTATGACTGCCATTAATGCTGCAGGTCAAGAGTAGAAATTATAATGGTACAGCATTATTAAAAGCAGGAGGAGCCCACAGCAACTGTGGCCCACCCACACTAGGTGACCATATATAGCTTACACAGGGGATTACCCCTGGAGCACCTGGTTCCAGTGATCAGGAGGAATTGCAACACTGGGTCTCGCAGGACACCTTCTACACAAGGCCATTTCTTCATGAACAGGAGATGTAGCTGATATACCCAGTACACAGAAAAAAACCAGTTAGCCAAAATGAAGAGACAAAGGAATACCTTCCAAACGAAAGACAAGACACTACCTCAGATAAAGAGAGATACGGATGATTTACTGCATATCTAAAATGATAGTTAAGTGATACACAAAATTTGAAAATGTAAAATATGATGTCAAAAACATAAAATATGGAGTGGGTGATGTAAAAATGCAGTTGTTTTTAGAACTCATACATAAGTGACCATCCACTTAAAATAGACTGCTATATACATAGGTTTTTATATATGAACCTTTGGGTAACCACAAAACAAAAACCTATGACGGATACATAAAAAATGAAGAGAAAAGAATACAAATGTACCACTAAAGAAAGTTTTCAAATCACAAGAGAAGAGAACAAGAGAAGGAACAAGAAGAAATATAAGAAAAACCAGAAAACAATTCACAAAATGGCAATAAGTACACACCTAACAAAAATTACTTTAAATGTGAATGGACTAAATGTGCCAATCAAAAGACGTTGTGGCTGAATGGATAAAAAAGGCAAGATCCACATATATGCTACTTATGAGAGACCCACTTTAGTTTTAAAGACACACACAGACTGAAAATGAAGCAGTGAAAAGATATTCCATATTAATGGAAACAAAAAGAAAGCTGGGGTAGCAGTACTTCTATCAGACTAAATAGACTAAAACAAAGACTGTAACAAGAAACAAAGAAGGGCATTGCATAATGATAAAGGGGGATCAATGCAACAAGAGGATACAACACTTATAAATATCTATGCACCCAACAAAGGAATACCTAAATGCATAAAGTAAATACTAACAGGTATAAAAGGAGAAATTGACACTAACACAATAATAGTAGGGGACTTTAACACCCACCTGCACCAATGGATAGCTCATCTAGCAAAAATCAATAAGGAAACATTGGCCTTAAAAGACACATTACAATGTTGTGTTAGTTTCTGCTGTACAATGAAGTGAATCAGCTATATGTATACCTATATCCATTCCCTCTTGGACCTCCCTCCCCCCCCACATCCCACCCATCTAGGTCATCACAGAGCACTGAGCTGAGCTCCCTGTGCTGTACCGCAGGTTCCCACTAGCTATCCATTTTACACATGGTAGTGTATATATGTCAAACCTAATCTCCCAATTCATCCCACCCTTCCCTTTCCCCCTGTGTCCACATGTCCATTCTCTATGTCTATGTCTCTATATCTGCCCTACAAATAGGTTCACCTGTACCATTTTTCTAGATTCCACATATATGCATTAATATACAATATTTGTTTTTCTCTTTTTGGCTTACTTCACTCTGTATGACAGACTCTAGATCCATCCCATCTTTACAAATGACCCAATTTCATTCCTTTTTATAGCTAAGTAATATTCCACAGTATATATGTACCACATCTTCTTTATCCATTCATCTATCATTCGACGTTTAGGTTAATTCCATGTCCTGGCTATTGTAAATAATGTTGCAATGAACACTAGGGTACATGTGTCCTTCTGAATTATGGTTTTCTTAGGGTATATGCCTAGTAGTGGGATTGCTGGGTCATATGGTAGTTTTACTTTTAGTTTTTTAAAGAACAACCATACTGTTCTGCATAGTGGCTGTATCAGTTTACATTCCCACCAACAGTGCAAGAGGGTTCCCTTTTCTCCACACCCTCTCCAGCATTTGTTGTTTGTAGATTTTCTGATGATGCCCATTCTAACCGTTGTGAGGTGATACATCATTGTAGTTTTGATTTGCATTTTTCTAATAATTAGTGATGCTGAGCATCTTTTCATGTGCCTCTTGGCCATCTGTATGGTTTTTTTTTGGTGAAATGTCTGTTTGGGTCTTCTGTCCATTTTTGGATTGGGTTGTTTGTTTTTTTAATATTGAGCTCCATGAGCTGTTTGTATATTTTGGAGATTAATGCTTGGTCCACTGCATCATTTGCAAATATTTTCTCCCATTCTGAGGGTTGTCTTTTGGTCTTGTTTATGGTTTCCTTTGCTGTGCAAAAGCTTTTAAGTTTAATTAGGTCACAGTTATTTATTTTCATTACTCTAGGAGGTGGGTCAAAAATGATCTTGCTGTGGTTTATGTCAAAGAGTGTTCCTATGTTTTCTTCTAAACGTTTTATAGTGTCAGGTCTTACATTTAGGTCTTTAATCCATGTGCACCTTATTTCTGTGTATGGTGTTAGGGAGTGTTCTAATTTCATTCTTTTACATGTAGCTGTCCAGTTTTCCCAGCACCACTTATTGAAGAGGCTGTCTTTTCTCCATTGTATGTTCTTGCCTCCTTTGTCATAAATTAGGTGACCGTATGTGCGTGGGTTTATCTCTGGGCTTTCTATCCTGTACCATTGATCTATATGCAAAAAACCTCAACAAAATACTAGCAAACAGAATCAACAACACATGAAAAGGATCATACACCATGATAAAGTGGGATTTATCCCAGGAATGCAAGGATTCTTCAATATATGCAAATCAATCAATGTGATATACCATATTAACAAATTAAGTAATAAAAACCGTACAGATGCAGAAAAAGCTTTTGACAAAATTCAACACTGATTTATGATAAAAACTCTCCAGAAAATGGGCACAGAGTGAACCTACCTCAATATAATAAAGGCCATATATGACAAACCCACAGCAAACATCATACTCAATGGTGAAAAACTGAAAGCATTTCCATAAGATCAGGAACAAGACAAGGACGTCCACTCTCACCACTCTTATTCTACATAGTTTTGGAAGCCCTAGCTATGACAATCAGAGAAGAAGAAGGAATAAAAGGAATCCAAACTGGAAAAGAAGTAAAACTGTCACTGTTTGTAGACGACATGATACTATACATAGAAAATCCTAAAGATGACACCAGAAAACTACTAGAACTAATCAATGAATTTGGTAAGGTTGCAGGATACAAAATTAATGCACAGAAATCTCTGGCATTCCTATACACTAACAGTGAAAAATCAGAAAGAGAAATTAAGGAATAGAGCCCATTTACCTTTGCAACAAAAAGAATAAAATACCTAGGAATAAACCTACCTAAGGAGGCAAAAGACTTGTACTCAGAAAACTATAAAACACTGATGAAATAAATCAAAGATGACATAAACAGAAGGAGAGATATACCATGTTCTTGAATTGGAAGAATTAATATTGTGAAAATGGCTATACTACTCAAAGCAATCTACAGATTCAATGCAATCCCCATCAAACTACCAATGGCATTCTTCACAGAATTAGAACAAAAAATTTTACAATTTGTATGGAATCAGTAAAGACCCTGAATAGCCAAAGCAACCTTAAGAAAAATGGAGCTGGAGGAATCAGGCTACCCAACTTCAAACTATACTACAAAGCTACAGTAATCAAGACAGTATGGTATTGGTACACACTTTTGAATTGCACTTGGAATATTCTCCAGGACAGGTCACATGCTGGACCACAAATAAGTCTCAATAAATTTAAGAAGATTTAAATCATATCAAGTATCTTTTCTGAACTAAATGGAATAAAATGACAATATTCAACATTCACTTATGATAAAATTTCTCAGAATGGGTATGGAGGAAACGTACCTCAACATAATAAAGGCCATATATGACAAACCCAGTGAAAAGCTGAAAGCTTTTCCTCTAAGGTGAGGAACAAGACAAGGATGTCCACTCTCACCACTTTTATTCAACATAGTATTGTGAGTCCTAGCCACAGCAATCAGACAATAAAAAAATAAAAACAAAATAAAAGGCATCTAATTTGGAAAGAAGCTGTCACTGTTTTCAGATAACATGATACTATATATAGAAATTTCTAAATATGTCATCAAAAAACTACTAGAAGAAATGAATTCAGTAAAGTTGCAGAATACAAAATCAATACATAGAAATATGCTGCATCTCTATACACTAATAACAAATTGTCATAAAGGGAAATTAAGAAAATAATCCCATTCCCAATTGCATCAAAAAGAATAAAACACTTAGGAATAAATTTAACCAAGGCGGTGAATGACTTGTACTCTGAAAACTATAAGGCAGTGATGAAAGAAACTGAACATGATGCTGTTGGAGGATGGAGGAAATGAAAAGTGCCCACTGAACTTAGTCACCTTGACACTAGAAAACAGTTAACCTAGAGGATGGCGGTAGGTACTTTGAAATAGTATGTGCATTCCTAAGTCAATTATATGAACCATAATTCAAAAAGAGTCATGTACCAATATGTTCATTGCAGCTCTACTTACAATAGTCAGGACATGGAAGCAACCTAAGTGTCCATCAACAAATGAATGGATAAAGAAGATGTGGCACATATATACAATGGAATATTACTCAGCCATAAAAAGAAACGAAATTGAGTTATTTGAAGTGAGGTGGATGGACCTACAGTCTGTCATACAGAGTGAAGTAAGTCAGAAAGAAAAAAACAAGTACCGTATGCTAACACATATATATGGAATCTAAGGAAAAAAAAAAGGTCATGAAGAACGTAGGGGTAAGATGGGAATAAAGACACAGACCTACTAGAGAATGGACTTGAGGATACGGGGAGGAGGATGGGTAAGCTGGGACAAAGTGAGAGAGTGGCATGGATATATATACACTACCAAACGTAAAACAGATAGCTAGTGGGAAGCAGCCACATAGCACAGGGAGATAAGCTCAGTGGTTTGTGACCACCTAGAGGGGTGGGATAGGGAGGGTGGGAGGGAGGGAGACGCAAGAGGGAAGAGATATGGGAACATATGTATATGGATAACTGATTCACTTTGTTATAAAGCAGAAACTAATACACCATTGTAAAGCAATTATACTCCAATAAAGATGTTAAAAAAAAGAAGATTTATGAACGGATAACTACTCTTGTGGGCACCAGGAACACATCAGTGAAGGATTTAATCATTGTATGGGGACTAGCAGAGCTTAGAGGCTCCCTGGTCCTAATGATTATTAAACAAAATCTATTAACTACAAAGCCCTTGATGACAGAGTGGTAATTTACTGCACAGTACAGCCCTGGGTAGGGTCAGCAGAAGGATAGGAGAAACTGGAAGGACCCAAGATGGTGTCCATTATGCTAACAGTCATACATAACACAAATAAATGCAAAGTTATATGGTGCTCATGGATTGGAAGAATTAATATTGTTACAGTTTCCATAAGCAATCTACATATTCCATGCAATCTGTATCAAAACACAAATGACATTTTTCACAAAACTGGGACAAAAAATCCTAAAATTTGTATGGAACCACTAAAGACCCCAAATAGCTAGAGCAATCTTGAGAAAGAACAAAGCTGGAGGTATCATATTTCCTGATTTCAAACTATACTACAAAACTATACTATCAAAACTGTATGGTACTCGCACAAAAATAGACATATAGATCAGTGGAACAGAATAGAAAGCCCAGAAATAAACTCATGTTTACAGGATTAATTGCTTTACAACAAAGGAGCCAAGAATATACAGTGGGGAAAAGCTGGTCTCTTCAATAAATAGTGTTGAGAAAAGTGAACAGCTACATGCAAAATAATGAAACTGGACTACTTTCTTACTCCATACACAAAACAAAGCTCTAAGTGGATTGAAGACTGAAATGTAAGACCTGAAACCATAAAACTCCTAGAAGAAAACACAGGCAGTATGCTCTCTGCCATCAGCCTTAATAATATTTTTTTGGACATGTCTCCTCAGGCAAGGGTAACAAAAGCAAAAATAAACAAACGGGACTACATCAAACTAGAAATCTTTTTCACAGTGAAGGAAACCATCAACAAAATGAAAAGGTAACCTACTCAATGGGAGAAGATATTTGCAAAGAATATATATGATAAGGGGTTAATATCCAAAATATATAAAGAACTCACACAACTCAATATCCAAAACCAAATCAGATTAAAAAATGGGCAGAGGACCTGAATAGACACTTTTCCAAGGAAGACATACAGATGGCCAATAGACACATGAAAAGATGCTCAACATCACTAACCATGAGGGAAATGCAAACCAAAACCACATTGAGATATCACCTCATACCCATCAGAATGGGTATTATAAAAAAAGACAACAAATAACAAGTGTTGGCAAGGTGGTGGGGAAAAGGAAATCCTTGTGCACTGTGGGTGGGAATGTAAATTGGTGCTGCCACTATGGAAAGCTTCCTTAAGAAATTAAAAATAGAATTACTATACAAATTAGCAATTCTAATTCTGGGTATTAAAAAAAATAAAATACTAATTTGAAAAGATATATGCACCCTTATGTTCATTGCAGCATTGTTCATGATAGCCAAGATATGGAAGCAACCTAAGTGTCCATCTACGAATAAATGGATAAAGAAAGTGTGATACACACACACACAACCATACATACACACACAATGGAATATTACCAGCCATAAAAAGAATGAAATCTTGCCATTTGCAACAACATGGATGGACCTAGAGGGTATTATGCTAAGAGAAATAAGATAGAGAAAGACAAATACCATACAATTTTATTCATATGTGGAATCTAAAAAACAAAAAACCAAAACAAAACAAAGAGACTCAGTTACAGAAAACAAAGTGGTGGTTTACCTGGGGGAATAGGGGTGGGGAGTTGGGCATAATAGGTGTAGGGAACTAAGAAGCACAAACTTCCAGTTATAAAATAAATAAGTCATGGGGATATAATGTACAGCATGGGGAATAGAGCCAATACTATTTTAATAACTTTTTATGGTGACAGACGGTTACTAGACTTACCATGATGATCAATTCATAATGTATATAAACGTCAGATCAGTATGTTGTACAGGTAAAACTAATATAATGTTGTATATAAACTATACCTCAATTTTAAAAATGTTTTTAGTTAAAAAGAATAAAAGTGGAAGGAAATCCATCAGCAGTAGAGAAAGAAAAGATAAAATTTCCAGATAATTTTTGGTGGTAGAAATAATAGGACATTCAGATCGAGTAGCTATGTGAGTTTAGGAAAGGATAACTCGAGAACGACTCCTAATTTTCTCATCTGAGTTATTGTGTGGGAGGTGGTCTCATTTACAAAGCCAGGACAGGGAAAGGAGGGTTTTGTTTGATTACTGTTTTGTTTGCTCATTTTTTCATTCACTGGTTGGTTAGTGAGGGTGGCTACATGACAGTTTAAGCATTTTATTTAAAAATTAATTTTAAGAAAGCTGTGAGACGTTCAAATGCAGATCAAGCAGAAAGTTGCATATTCAAGTCTGGAGTCCAAGGGAGACATCCTGGCTGGTTGTATATATTTGAGAGTTGTCAGCATCTATGGGGTAATTAAGGCCAAGGAAACAGATATCTCACGAAGAGAGTGAATTTAAGAAAGAGAGAGGGCTCAGAGCAGAGTCCATGAGGTGTGTTGGCTTCACAAATATAGTAGATTTTCTCAAGTTCCTGAAAACCAAATTGGTCTTTTTCTTTATTAAGTTACCCCAGAAATTCAAAGGAATGTGAACAATGAATTGAAATCCTAAGTACTAGACACCAAATTTTTTCCATTTCACCTAAGCCCACATCTGCCTGTCCCTGTGGGGGAAATATGATAGGAGTGAAGTCTGCCATCACGCTTCCTTTTCTCCTCTGGCTTTCAACCAGTTCCTTTGAATATATGCTGTCATCCTATCACAGCTGTGAGAAAACCATAGCCTAGAATTATTTTATATCTCATTCCTGTAAAATCTAAATCACCAAGTGGTGAATGCCATCAATTCACCACGTACCAGGAGAAGAGGGAGAGAAAACCACTATTAAAAGTTAGAGCTTATTTCTATTTGTTTTATAACCCACTAGTGACCTATAGTGTGAACTTCAAGCAGGGTGAGAAGGGTACCACACCAAGCAAGGCAGAACACTTAGAAGTACCTTAGAATCTAAACAAGTCATCTACGTTGCCGCGTGCATGACTGTCTCTGAGATGGGAACCAGACCAACAAGCTAAATGCTTCTTATTAAATCTTCATCTATGTCATCTCAAAATTATCTATTTGTATTGATCAATATTCTACAGGGCAGTAATGATGAAATTATAAACAATTTGATCAATATTTGCAGTTATCTAACCTCATGTATAAGTACATATGATAAACAAGGAGTGAGAGGACCCACTGCCCTAAAATCTCTTCTCCGCACTGCCTAACTATGTCTCATTCCCGCTTCTCAGGCATGAAATTCTACCAAATCAAGATTCATTTTGGTTAACAAGCCCATTTTGAAAGGTAAATAACTCTAACAGAATTAGTTTAACAATTAAGTCCTTTATGGAGAGTGCACTTGCTGCCTTAAATTACTTCCCTCCTAAACTCCAGTTGAGATATCCCCAGAGTAATGAGTGCTTTAATAGCAAGAGGCTTAGAAAACAGAAGAGCAGTTTTGGAATATGAGGAGAAAGGCTTTAGGTAAAGACATGCTTAGGTCGAACTTAAAAATCAAGGGTTAGAGCAGCCAGAGGCGTGAGGAAGTAAGGACAGGAGTAAAGAAAAAGAAGTAGGAAGGCCCTAAAAACAAAGGATAAATACTTCAAAAATGTGTCCTGGACTCGACATATTCCCAGTTTTCAGTGTAATATTGCCTCTTGACTATTCAGATATGAGACGATAACAGTATAACGGTCTATACCAAATGGTAAAAGTTAAAATCAGCCTTCATCTCCTCACATGCCATAGAAGCAGATAGATCGTCTCAAAATTCATCAATTATGTGATTTAGAAAATTGCCATATAACTTGATATTCTAAATTTTGATAACAGCTAAGAGAAATAAAAACTTCGATATTTTCCAATAGCCTTACTGATTTAAAAGAAAAAGAAAACCAAAAGGCCTATCAGTTTATGCAGTTGGGTTGTCAGATGTGAGAGTCATATATGGGGCATTGCCTTAATTCACTGTCTCATGATTACATTTCTCAGACGATTATGCTAGTAAGCCAAGGCCAGAAATGAACATATTTTCACTCAAACACAAACCATCTTTCCTTGAATATTCTAGAGGCCAACAGGCCTCCAGAGAAGCTGTACACCGAGTACAGGGGAGGCTTAAGAAAACTGGTTTTTACCAGACTCAAGAGTCAAATGAAGGCATTTTATCTCTATTACTTACTCTGTAGCTCAAACACATTTTGCCAAGAGATTATTTATAGTTGTGGACATGAAATAGATGATCTGTGAACTGCCTGCGGCGAGAGTCACTTTAAGAATCACAGACCTCGCTGGAGGGAGCAGCGATGGACTGTGGGCTGAGAGAGGCCTCCAGGGATTTCCGTTTTCATACCAGCTCTGCCCTCACAGCCACAGTGGCCCTGGGCAGTCTGTTACCCCCTGTTGCAAGCTGTACTTTCCTCCGTAGTTTGCCAGTTAATCAGCAGCCCTTGGGAGGAAAAACTAATTTAAATGATTTGAAAACAAAAGGTCTTCCCGAGTATGTTGATACTAAATAGCCAGGCTTTAAGCCCTTGATCGCACAAGTAAATCAGTTCCCAACCCCTTCTCTTACTCTATCAGCAGCCATCATCTGGCAGATTTTACAAAATGCTCACATCTGCCGTCAGACCAAGTTTTCCCAGCCCTATACAGTTGTAAAATCTGAGGATTTAAAAATTACCACCTGAGTCCATATCACAAGCCCATCAAAGAGGTAAAGTCTAAAATTAACAGCTTTTTTAGGGCCTACTGACAGTGGCCACTTTGTAGCTTCCTTGAACAGTAGACCCAGAGCCAACAAGAGCCAGACCCAGTGGTTGACTGGGAATCCCTAATCACACCAAGTGAGATCTAAAAATAGTTGTAAAGCTGACGTTTCAAGGCTGAGGCATGAATATACCTGTTCATGTCCTAGGAGAGCCCTGGAAACATCTTTGAAAGCCGATATATCCTTTATCGTATCTGCCCAATATAGCCGACTCAACCTTCAACCCACTACCTTGACCTACATTCTTAACTACGCCAGTCATTCCATCTACCTTCACAAGGTCCTCAACTTTGGTGCTGGGACAATTGCTATTTCTGCTTTCTCTCTGTTTTCAAAGTGTATCACTGAGAAAGGAGCACGCTGAGTAAAAACCACGTTAGCTATTAGCGCCCCCCTAGTTTATCCCACTGAGATCTAGATCCTTGATTCCAGTCATCAGTCAAGTTTGCTCAATTCATATACCCACCTATATCAATACCAGAGGTGACTGTTGTTTTTTTGTGTGTGTGCTGTTATTGTCTGTAACTAAGACTTCATGAAAATGATGAAGGAATTTGTTAAAAATATTACTTACATGGGATGAACACTATATGCAATTTATTGCCTAGCTAACTTGAGCATGCTCATGCAATTATTATGGTGGGAGGTCTGGAATATACATTCAGCTCCTGTCTAATAAAGGTTCATGAAAACCCTTTGACAGAGTGTTAAAAAGTAATCTTAGTTCTAATCCAGCATGGTTTCCTCTCCTTGCAACATTCAGGCTCTGCTAAACCTCTTTTGTGGGCCCCATGCTGTGTTTATTCATACTGGTTTGGGCTGAAAAAAACATTTTATCACGATACTTATTCATAGTCTCTTTATGATGCCTGCTTACAGTTAAATTTAAGTCCTAGCTTTAATAATTATATCTCTAGGAAGCCCTTACTTCCCACAACATTCTCTGAAGAATTATCTGCCACTAATTTGTCCTCATATTCTTTCCTTGATGCTGTAGTTCATCTCCTGCATCTGAGTGCCCCATGTGGTCGGTGTTTGGCATGAGTTCTGCATGTTGCTGGATAGCAACCATGACCATTTCTGATCCCTTTCATGGACAAGATAGATCCTGGAAAGGGGTTACAAACAAAAGATATACTCACCCACTTTGTGTAAATAAGGGCATGATGATTTCATCGCTATACCACCATTAATATCCATTCTGATTCTTCTTCTGGCTCGCTCCAACAATAAAAGCAATTCTCCAGCTTCTCTCTGGAAGGAGCTTGGCCACCCATCTAGCACCCCAGCTTTTGTGGCTTACATCCAAAGGATAGGCCCTCGAGTCACCTAGCTGTGATAGCCAACAGGGCTCAGCATTCTCAAGTCCCATAGGACCATATTAAACAAAAATGTAGTTTTCAACTGGGGGCACACAGCACCTCATGCAGCTATCTCCCCTTGGCTCAGTACAGAGGGATATCCACACTAGGTAACATCACTCTTAAATTTTCTGTGAACTTCAGACTTGGGTTTATTAGACTATTGGTCTAGGATGTATTAGACTGTTGAACTAGGATGTTTAGCCTTTGACTTTCCAGTTCCTGCCCAAGTTTGTTTTTTCCTTGAGGTAGTTAATGCATAAGCTATTAGAAATTAAGGACTGTTAGAAAGAGTCTAGATTGTTCACAATTTAAAGCAGCTTTCACCAAATCTTCACAGATGCTATCCTATTTAAGGTTTCTGTAAGTATGTCTTTCTTTCTGACTCATGCTCTTATACCATCTCCTCCTCTTCCTTTAACCCCTGAGTTTCCCGTTTGCTCTCCTGCAAAAAAAGACTTTTCCCCTACATCTATCTCTTTGGCTTCAGGTCAAAATCACTGACATCACAGCTGCCTACCAACATAAGCCCGTGTTACCCTCAACTCTAAGCAATTCTAGCATCCCTGATGCTTGCCCCTAGAGACTTGATTCATTATTCTTGCTTCGGGTAAAAATCTCTCCAGTTATAACTTCCTTATATTCCTCAAGCTTAACTTAGCTCCAGCCTTAGGAATCTCCTACCTCTTCCCTCTCTCTAGTTTGTACTAAACTCATTAAAAATATCTTAGATTTCCTATCTTTCCTTCTAACATTTGCCTGAACTAGAAAGGAAAATAGTCTGTACAGTGCCCAGAAAGAGAACACAAAGGAGAACATTTATGAACATGTCCTTCGCTTCATTCGTGGGTGAGCATACCCTTAAGAACCAGCAAGCCTAGTTGGTGTTTTCGGTCCATTTGTGAACCCGAAGGTATCATGACCTTAAGACTCCAGATATTTGCATTATACCACTTATTCTGGTTGCTCCTATCACCAAGAAGTCTCCTGATTATAGGTTGCCTTTCTACATAGCTTTTTGACACTGAGCACATCAGCTGACACAAGGATACCAATTTGCTTGAAAGCTAAATTTCTCATTATAAATTTATGCATTAATCTGGTTTATTCATCACTCTTGTATGAGTCTGGTTAGTGTAGCTCATCTGGAAGAGATCACTTCTGAAAAATATAAATATTTGAGTTTCTGGATATGAATTTTTTTGGTCCCAATCTCAGACTTTTAAGGACTTAAAGGTATATAGTAATCAGGGTTAAATGCTCAGTTCAGCTATATTCTTGGGAGTTCCTTAACTCACAACTGGGCACTTAGGTGGTCTTATTCTCAACTTCAGTTACCACAAAATTACACACACACATAATTTTTCTATAATTTCTTAGGCTCTTGTGAATGAAATTGTCTTTGAGTTTATCCATTTTTAATTCTTTGTCTATGACTAGTATTGACATCCTTAAAATTAAGTCCTAAATCATTTTACTTTGCCAGTAGTTTGGTAAATTTGCAAAAGTCTTGGTTTCTTCACAAAGTTTAACACGTCTCCCAAATTTTAAGCCAAGAACTCTTCTGAGGAGCCCATTAACATTTTTATTAAGAAGAAATCAATGCAATGTTTCCTGCTAGGAAGCACTATATATTTTTTTAGAATAAGAGAAAAATTACTTTTATTATTTTATTTTCTTATTACAATAGCAAAGCATGCATATCATAGAAACACTACAAAATGATATGAACCAGTAAAAGGAAATAAAGCCCATCCAGAAATAACTACTGTTAATGTCTTAGTGACCATCCTCTCAAAGTTCTCCTCCACCCCTGACACATATACACACACACACACACGTATCAAAAAAGGAAATGACCTGTTCACTTAGTACTCTACTGCAGTGCGGCTGTCTTGTTCTCATTGTACTTGCCGTGCCTCACACAGAGTGACACTCTGTAAGTGCCCAATAAATATGTGATGAACGAATGACCAATCCTAAGGTCTCTTCTAGCTGTGAACCCATTTGGTCTTTGTCATTCTTTTACTCTGTGAATCTTCCATGTGTCCTCAATTTACCCTGTACTGGTTTTTTAAAAATTAGGAGACTTCAGTTTTTAGAACAGTTTTTGATTTACACAAAAATTGGCAGATAGTACAGAGAGCCCCATATGCAGTCCCCACCCACCCAGAACAGTTTCCCTATTATTAACATCTTGCATTAGTGTGGAACATTTGGTACTCTCAGTTTTTGTTTTTTTTTTAAACCATTCTAATAGATGTGTAGTCGTAGCTCACTGTTGTTTTAATTCACAATTCCCTAATGATATATGATGTTATCTTTTCATGTACTTATTTAAAGTCTGTATTTTTATTTAGCGAGGGGTGTGTTCAGATATTTTGCCTATTTTTTAACTGGGTTGTTCATTTCTTATTGTTGAGTTTTATGTGTTCTTTGTATATCCAGTGATAATTTCACTGGATACAGAATTCTAGGTTGATGGCTTTTCCTGCAATACTTTAAATATTTCACTCCATTCTCTTCTTGCTTGCATGTATTCTGAAGAGAAGTCCAATGTAATTTTTATTTTTGATCTTCTACAGATCAGGTTTCTTTAAAAAATTTTTTCTCTCTGTCTTTGGCTTTCTGTAGTTTGATATAGATTTTTTGGGTATTTATTCTCCTTGGTATTCTCTGAGCTTCTCTGGATTTGTGGTTTGGTGTCTGTCATTAATTTTGAGAATTTCTCAGCCATTATTACTTCAAATATATCTTCTGTTCCTTTTTCTCTTTCTTCTTCTTCTAGTATTTCCACTTCACATTTGTTCTACCTTTTGTATTCGTTTCACAGTTCCTTGATATTCTGTTCCATTAAAAAAAATCATTCTCTTTGCACTTCTTTTTGGAGATGACATATCTTCAAGCTCACTGATTCCTTTTAGAGTTTCCATTGCTCTGTTTACATTACCCATCCGTTCTTGCATGTTGTTTCATTTTCCTTGAGAGCACTTAATGTATTAATCATAGTTGTTTTAAACTCCCTGATAATTCCAAAAGCTATGTTATGCCTGAGTCTCTTATGCTTCCTTTGTCTCTTCAGACTATGTTTTTCCTTGCTTTCTAGGATGCCATTTCCTTTCTTGCTGAAAGTTGGACATGATATATTGGGTAAAGAAACTGAGATAATTAGGCTTTTAGCATGAGCTGTGCTACGTTTAATATCTTCTGCAGCTGTAGGTGCCAGAGGCTTCATTTCTTCTGGTTTCCTTATTTTTTTCTTTCTCATGTTGTTTTTATGTCTCCCTAAACACTTCTTAAACAGAATCTGTGTCTTGCAGCTCTCGGTTGTATGCTACTGTAATTGTAGTGGAGCCCTGCTGGTCTAGTGATTGGATGTGGGTGGGGGGAGGTGTTTTATAATTTTATGATTAAACGTCAGTTTTTTAGTGGGCCTGAGTCCCTGGGCTGTGGCCTTCAGAAATGTTCCTCAGCCTTTTCCTTCCCCTTATATGAGACAAGAAGACTAGAGGAGGTTAGAGTTGGCTGATTTCCCTTTTCTTAGGTCAATTTCTTTTAATTAATTAATTTAACATCTTTATTGGAGTATAATTCCTTTACAATGGTGTGTTAGTTTCTGCTTTATAACAAAGTGAAACAGCTATACATATACATATATCCCCATATCTCCTTGCTCTTGCATCTCCCTCTCTCCCACCCTCCCTATCCCAGCCCTTTATGTGGTCACAAAGCACTGAGCTGATCTCCCTGTGCTATGTGGCTGCTTCCCACTAGCTCTCTATTTTACATTTCATAGTGTATATATGTCCATGCCACTCTCTCACTTTGTCCCAGCTTACCCTTTCCCCTCCCTGTGTCCTCAAGTCCATTCTCTATGTCTGTGTCTTTATTCCTGTCCTGCCCCTAGGTTCTTCAGAACCTTTTTTTTTTAGATTCCATATATATGTGTTAGCATATGGTATTTGTTTTTCTCTTTCTGACTTACTTCACTCTGTATGACAGACTCTAGGTCCATCCACCTCACTACAAATAACTCAATTTCGTTTATCTTTATGGCTGAGTAATATTCCATTGTATATATGTGCCACATCTTCTTTATCCATTCATCTGTCGATGGACACTTAGGTTGGGAAGCATAATATATTTCTAATTATCTCTTTTTAAAAAAATCTCCTGTCTTTCCTGATGATTGTTTAAAAACTATCTTTCTTCAAGGCATCACCAATTAAGTTAGATTGACCTACCTCAGCAAGCATCCTTACACTGGGCTCCTTTCTTAGCTGTGGATTTTTCTCTGATCCTACTTCATTTATTGATCTCTTTGTACATAGAGTCTTTTGGTAACCTTTCATCCACCAACATTCTATCTACCCCTTTTCTGTCTTTGAGAAATGGTCAAAATTGGGCATCGTTGTGCTTGTGTAACTCACGTTTAACTATCCCAGCCTTGGCTTTAGTTTTAAATACTTCCTTTTCCTACTTCCTCTCTGTTCTCATCACACTAGCTTACCCTATGTAGTAGGAGGCAGATGTAAGGTCTGAATTATGAACTTACATTTAGAGAGAAATAGCTACAGATATTGCACTATGCTGGATGCAGTTTCTCTGTGGACACATACCCCTCCCTCCACAAAACACACATACAATGAAAGGTGAAAAGTGTTAGAGGAGTCCTGAAGGTAGCCCCACCCACATTCAGCTTTTAAGAAGACATTTTTTTTTTTCTTGTGGTACTCGGGCCTCTCACTGTTGTGGCCTCTCCCGTTGCGGAGCACAGGCTCCGGATGTGCAGGCTCAGCGGCCATGGCTCACGGCCCTAGCCGCTCTGCGGCATGTGGGATCTTCCCGGACCGGGGCATGAACCCGTGTCCCCTGCATCGGCAGTTGGACTCTCAACCACTGCGCCACCAGGGAAGCCCGACTTTTTTTTACCTCATTTATGTAAGCTACATTAAAGTTTTCTCAAGTTGTCCCTCAATAAACTTCTAACACATTCTCCATAATGCTGCCAGAGTGATCTTAGCTAAAACACAACATTGCAATATGATGATGATTCAAATCCTTTTTGACTCCCCTTTCTATACAAAGTGAAACTCTGAGACAAGCAGACAGCTGCTCCACATCTGGCCCTTTTTCTGGGCCCCTTCTTTTCACTGGAGCTTCTTCTCCCAGAACCTGCTTGCTCTATATATTCAACGTGAAACAAGCTGCTAGTTTTTCCAAACGGCCCCGCATCCTTACGAATGTTGTTCCCTCCGAGGACAGTTCCCTTTTCCCCTATATCACCCTGAAAGCTTATTGATTTTCACAGTATATTTTGTATTCTTTCCTCTGCCTAATACTTTCCTGAATCTACAGCCACAGTAGTCCTTGCTTTGTGCCCCCAATCTACTTTATAGAGACTTATCAGGACCCCTATAACTCTTTATTATGTTCGTTTGCTTAAATTATATGTCTCTCTTTATAAATCTCTATCCAAGTTCCTTGAAGCCTCCATAGATGCATGTAAATCATATTTTACCCAGAATGTATGACAGAATATCATCAGATATAGACATATTGCTCCAGTAAATTACATTTGATAATATTGTCCTATAAGGCAACTATCATTCCACATGCATGAATTCAGAATTTGTTTTTGAGCAATGTAGAATTTTCCCATCCTTTAACAATCTTTGTTCAATTCCCTCAGTGATCAAAAACCTTGATTAGTAAGGTAATTAGTAGGGATTATGATGTGGTCAAGGAGCAAAGAGCTTCCAAGTGGTACAGGTGACTCACAATCCAATAATCAACCCTGTGTTCTCACCAGTGAAGCAGGGTGATGCAGCACAGTCAACACACTAACAGGTATCACTCATGCACATACACTGGTGCACACACACATGCACACTCTCTCTTTCTCTCTCTCTAGGCACTGGGTGCAGATTTGTCAATAAGCTGACATCAAAGGGCAAAGGGTTTAGTGCAAAGTGAAAAGACATAATATTTATCAAAGTTGGATTCCTAAATTTAGCTAAAACTATCTCAACTAACAAAGGGTATTTGCCTGGCAAACCCCAAGTTAAAAAAAATTTTTTTCTTTTTTAACAGTCTGACCCTCTGACCGTCTAGATATAAAGAGGATACAGAATAATGTATTGCTTTTTCTAATTTCCTTCAAGTATTCAGAAGTCATGGAAATTTTTCCCCAAATTATTTTTTGCACTACCCAACTTTGTTCAATTCAAGCTTGACTATAACCTTTTTAAAACCTGTTCTTATTTTCTTTGTAATTAAAGGAATAATATGATCTTGAGGAGTAAAGACAATGTTGTTTCTACCTTTGACTTCCACAGAATTAGTAGTGTCCTTGTATATTATATCACATTCAATATATATATACATAAGACATCTCATTACCACTTTCTGTTCCGTAGACATACATGAGAAGTTGCATAGATATGCTTGCCTCTAAGTGTAATATAGATATACATTCTGATAAAAATTCAACGGGGACAGAACTCGAAAAATGGACAAAATAAGCTAAATTACAACACATTTTCTTCTTTACTATCCCAAATGTCTTTTAAAATATCAATTCTATGAGTACTAGTCTAGTTTATTCCATATAGATCATATCCCTTAGGGGTTTATTATTTAGGTTTCCTTTGTATTCATGGCATTTTATCCCAAAGTGGAGTTTTGTCAGAATATTTTCTTACTAAAAATTATCTCAGGCTCAAATTAATAACTAGATTGCAAAAATTATTTTCCTATTTAAATTATTTGAAGACCTTCAACATAAATTAACTGAGTAAATAAAATGAGCTATTACCATATAATAAAGATAATTTTTGTCAATCCCCAAATGGAATATGCATGACCACTAGAAACTGATACCTGCGAAAAAGTTCCCTGATCCAATTAAATGTAAGTATGTAAATAAATTTTATCATGAAAAAGAGTCAGTTGTAAAAATAGGGGAATTTCTCCAGGCATTTCCAAAAAGGAACTTAATACAGGGAGTTAGTGCTTACAGACCTGATAGAAAGGCTGCGGGGAAAAGATAGAGGAAATGACTGCTGGGTTTTAGGAAATTAGGATACTGTAGACGGTTAGGGAAATTGCCACTAACGAACTCAGCTGACTGTCGCACTGAAGCAGAGATCTGCCATGTGCCCACTGTTGCCTGCTAACAAAAGTGACCTCTTTCCCCACTTCCAAATATCATGCAAATGTCTCATTGGCAGAATCTAACCTAGAGCCCTATTAGCCAGGGCTTATTGCTATTAATAGCCAAAGGGCCAGAAACAAACGCATAAGCTTTCTCCTGAGCAAGTCTGGAAAGTGTTACTTGATAAAAATACCATCTTTTGTTTGTTTTTTAATGTACAGATGTGGTGGCCATTTTTTTTAATGGATGCAAATTCTTTGACACCTCTCCCATCTAGAGGTGTATTCTATGTCCTCTCCCTCCCCTAGAATCATGGGGTCCTTAGGGCTGCTCTGAAGATAAAGTATGGGAGAAGTGAATTCATGAGACTTGTGGGGTTGGGCTATAAGACCAGAGAACTTCTGCTTGGCTCTCTTGGAATGCTTGGTCTCAACACTATCCAACTCAGAACACAGCCACAATGCTGAGAGGGGCTCTAGAGACGGTCCCAGATGAGCCCAGCTTTGAGTCACCCCAGCCCAGACATCGGATATGTGAGGAACAGAGCCTCCAGATATTTGTCCCACACCGTCCCACTCACCCCCAGCAATATGAAGCTTGATATATATCATAGAACATCGACAAGCCATCCCTGCAGTGTCTTGTCTGAATGTCTGACCCACCTAATTTATAAGCATTACAAAACAGTGGTTTTACACTACTAAGTTTGGGATGGTTTATTACTCAGCAATTTCCTTGAACAGCTCATGAAAACATGTGAGAGAAGAAAAAATAATGAAGTGGTTGGAGACTCAGAGACTGCAGAACTCATCTTCAGTATGCAAATTTGAAAGTTGTTAACAGGTAGCCTAACAGGTAAGGTTTATGCACAAAGCTATACAATTAGGCTTACAATCATCTGTTATAAATCTGTAGCATTTGTCTTCCTCCATTTTATTTCTTCTCCGGTTATATAATCTTAAGTCTGGGCCCTGAAATCTGAGAGGGAACAGATCTGGTAGGTTTGGGTCTTCTTTACCCATTCCCATATCATCACCCAAATTACATAGATATAGTGCAATTTGGGTCTTTATTAAAAAGTTACCATTTTCAAAGATACTGCACAATCTTACCACATTAATGAACTCTCATCCACACAGTCCCAGAGGAAAAGAAGGAACAAAAATTCCAATTACCAAATCCATTTGCTAAGAAAACCGAGTTCCCTGTAAGTGGAGCCTATCATATTTTTCTAAACCTTTCCCTTGAGTTTGGCAATTCAGTTATACAACATTCTTATGGCTAAGTTTCTCTTCTGTTGCTTCCTCTCACTTTTGGTCCAGATGTTCTCTTTGATTTTTATTTCTTTGTTCCTTTTGCTGTGCTATTTAGAGTGGTGGTTTTTATAAACTTTTATGTGACATTGTATGTTATCAAGCACCTCAGGGATTGGATCTATTCATTTCTCCATTCTGTACTCATTACCACCTCTTTCTCTACATGTTTGAATGTTCCGTGTGTATGAAACTGTAGCTCGGTCCTACGGCAAGCGAAAGTACTGACAACATAGGTCCTTATACAAGGTACTTCCTCTCTGATGGAGATAGAATATACAAATAGCATGAAAAAATGTGTACGCGGGAAACACAAGTAAAGGAAAATGTATCTGCTGTACTTATGACACAGTAAGAATAGTTTTGTAGTTTGACCAGGCTCAGCTACAGGACACAGTGGGAACTCTGCAGCTTCAATGATTGGCCCAAAAAGTACTGAGCTTGAGTTCCCTCTACTTTCTCTCCATTTGACTGAGCAACTAATGCATGCCAGGTAGTATGCTAGTCAGTCTGCATTTTTATTTACCTGGCTCAGTGCTTAGCTTGCCACTTACAATATTGGCTAATTAACTAAAAGATCAAGCCAAGACAACAAATTTGAGGGTTTGTCCAAGGCAAGGGAAGACAGTTGGCTCAAAGGCGACAAACTGTGGAGTGGCAGTGCTACAGTTGTACGTGATTGGTCCATTAAAAGCAGAATCCTGGTCAAGTCTTTCATATGCTGGCTACCTACTCTGTAATCAAACTGTGCTAAGTCTCTGCCTACAAAGAGTATAGGTATCACAGGAGAAGTATATATAAGATTCAGTGGAGGTACAAAGAACAGAAAAATCTAACCCCAGAGGGAAGGTGAATAAGCAAGGCAGGGATACAAGGTATCCAATGACCCAAGCAACTGGATTATAGTTTAGAATAGAGCTACATTCCTCAAAAGTAAACTAGCCAATCTAAAAACCAAACAGATACTGATACAAAACACCATGGATGAATAGCGAAAACACTATGTTTAATAGAATAAGAAAGACATAAATGAGTATATGTCCTAGGACTCCATTAGAAGAAGTTCAAGAACAGGCAAAACTAATCTATGGTGAAAGAAATCATAACAGTAGTTGCTTCTGCAGAGTACTGGCTGGAAAGAAGCACAAAGGAAGTTTCTAGGGTGATGAAATATTCTATATCTTGTTTGAGTGTTAGTTACAAGACAGGATACATTTGTCAAAATTCATTAAATTGTGAACTCAAGATCATCTCAGTCTCTTATTCTGCTTTATGCTTGGCTTCTCAGCCTCTCAGCCTTGGGCACTTATACATCAAACTCCCTGAAGATAAGGACAACAGCAAATATTTGGTTCATTTCAATGCATTTCCGTGCTCTCCAGTAACTGGGGCCCTCAAGTCCTGAAGGACATGAAAGCTCAGCAATACCAGTAAACAATTCATTTTGTATATTATTTTTTTAAACATCTTTATTGGAGTGTAATTGCTTTACAATGGTTTGTTAGTTTCTGCTGTATAACAAAGTGAATCAGCTGTACATATACCTATATCCCCATATCTCCTTCCTCTTGCGTCTCCATATATTATTATCACTTTTATTCTACTGTTTTTGTCTTATCGAGACACAAGCCAGTCCATTCCATCCAGAAGTAAAGGTCTAAAATAGATTTTAATAAAACAGTGCTGTGCCGACTGAGGAGCCATATGGAAAAAGATAAAACTGAGTCTGTTCTTCACACTGTACACCTGTATGAATATTAAGTGGATCAGAATAAGAAACTACATAGGAGGAAAAAACATGAATGCATTCCTTTATAAGGCAAGGGCAGATATAATTTTCCTCTGATTCAAAATCTAGAAGCAACAGAGGAACGACTTGACAAATTTAACTACATCAAAATTAAAAACTAAAAAATTTGCATAATGAAACACTATATACAGAGTGAAAAAGTAGATGAGTTTTCTTTCCATGATGATAGTGTCCCAACCAACATGGTAAATGTTCCTAAAACTTGCTGGACTTTCTGTAAGACATATGGCAAGCACCAACCCCACAAAGTGGCACCGTACACAAAAAGGTAAGGATTTTCTATATGCCCAGGGAAGGAGGATTTGACAGGAAGCTGAATTATTATGGTAGGCGGACTAAGCCAGTTTTCCAGAAAAAGGCTAAAACTATAAAGAATATTGTGCTCAGGCTTGAATGTGTTGAGCCCAGCTGCAGATCTAAGAGAGATGTAAGCATTTTGAACTGGGAGGAGATAAGAAAATAGAGGGCCAAGTGATCCAATTCTAAGTTTCACCTCTTGTTTTACTATGAAGACAATAAAATCTTGAGGTTATGTTCACTTCAAAAAAAAAAAAAAGATTAATGACAAACTTAGAAAAATGTTTGCAACTTAGAGTTTTGATATCCTTATTATTTCAAGCACTCATAATTGAGAAGAAAATGATCAAGTTCTTAATACAAAAATTGACAAGAGATATGAAGAGAACACAGAAAAGGAAATTAAGATGCATCTGTGTGTGTGTGTGTGTGTGTGTGTGTGTGTGTGTGTGTGTGTGTGTGTGTGTGAGAAACTAATGCTAACTTCTTATTCCTAACTAGGAAAATGGAGATTTTAAACTATATTCTGTAGGCTTAATTTTAGTACTACTATTAGTTTTTCTATTTTTAAACCATTATAGGTACTTGGATAAGTTGAGTAAGTAATTGTTTTAATGTTGGTGAGAATAAGGATTTTCAGTTTGAGAGACAAAAGTCCTAGAAATAAAAACCCTACATCTCAAAATTGAATTAGAAATATTAATGTAAAATTAGTTCATCTCTTTTGTTTTAAAAAAGACCTGGGAGCAGTGGAAAGTGAGGCACAATGAGCAACCCTAGAACCCAGATTGTGATCTCTAATCCCCATTCCCCACAAAAAGGAAGGAGGAAGTTCTCTGGGAAAAGATTGAAACCAAGTCCACCATAGCTCATACCCTCTTGACCAAGTAGATGAGTGGCAATTTTTCTATATAGAATACTTATAGCTAACAAACACATGAGGAATGTTAGAATTAGAAATTCGCCATTGTGCAAGTTTGAAAAACATTTTCAAACAATTGTCATGAATGCACACTAAAACTATTAAGAGAAAAGTTGAAGTGACCAAGAAGCATTCAGCATTACCAAACATTAGAATACTGGACATTTTATATGTTTCTAGCTGTGAATTTGAGGTACACAGTACCATTTATGAGGTTTAGGGAAAAAATTTAATGTGATCCAGTCATGCCTTTATATCTAAGTTCATTTTGCCATAATGTGGATCATGCAGGAGCAAGTAAAATTGTGCCACTGTAAGTAAATCCAGTCGTAAAAGACAACTGGTCCAATTTTTTCAACAAGTCAATGGCATGTGAGAAAAAAGGGTAAGAGAGACTATTCTAGACTAATAGTTAAGGAGATGCTTAAGAGCCATAACAACCATATGCAATGAGTAAATCTTTTTTTGAGAAAAAATAACTAAAAACATATTTTTTATACCACTGAAGACATTTTAACATGGATTAGGCATTCTAAGCTATTAGGGAATTATTGGGGTCTTTTTTAGGTGTAATAATAGTATTATGGTTATGTGACAAAATATCTGTTTTAAGAATATATACATATAGAAGTGGATTAAAATGACAAAATGCATTTACTGTCGGTGTTAAATACTATATATATTTCACTACATCATTTGTAGAAATTAAGCTTTTTACATGTTTTAAATTATGTGTTAATGACCAATGTAAGTACAAGTCTTTTTATAACATTTATTTATACTGCCTCAATTCCTAGCTAATCTTGAGGTGGGGTAGTTCATATTTCCAAATAATTCACAGGAGGCAGACAAGAGATTTATAACTAACTCTTGAGGCATTATCATTTTTTATATCATATTCTCATTAAATAATTCATCTCTAGTAACTCTGACTTTTATCCATGAGTCACTGTATAATAGAAAAACCTTTTTCCATCTAAGAAAAGGGGCAGTGAAGTATGCTATTTTTAAAACAAGAAAAAATTGACAGTTTTCAGTGGATGGAATCAGAACTCAGGATTAATGGAATAGTCCCCAAGGATGGTCAAATGTGATTCTCTGCAGATGGCTGCACAGGATGACACTTCATAAAACATCATTTCTCTGCTAAGCTGCACAGCATCTCTGGTGCTTCAAACATATTGTTTATCTCATCAAGAGGAGCAGGTTCTAAAGGTAAGAACTGAACAAGTGCCATTGTGCAGGAAATGGAGCAGATGGCCCATCTATGATGGTCTGCCTTTACTTGATGAGAGGCTGATCCAATCCCAAACAGACCAGTTGCCAATTAAAAGAGGTCTTGGCTGAGGGAATCTGTACTTTCCTGTGACAGATAATCGGCTTAACCATTTTCTCAGACTCTGCCCACTATTCATTTCCATCACTGACCTCTCCAGAAATGCAGAAGTCCCTTATGACCAGTTCTGTGCAATATTTCATTGATACTTACTAATGAATGTCTGGATTTTACCCAAACTTCTCACCTCAGTTCTAGGCTACATTTTGTTTTCACACCCCTTCTAGCCTGATCACTAACAAAGAAATGTGTCTGTGTTTTGTAAAAGAACTTCAAAGACATGGATTAAACATGAGATTTGTTTTGACTTCCTTCTATCACAGAAATGGGCTTTATTAGCTGTTCTTTCTAAACACATTTTAGGATTGTAACATTTTGGAAGAATGGAATTTATTTAAATTTTCACAAAAATGGGTGTAAAAAGATATTGTGATTAGCAGGCATATTTTAACTTTCAAAGTTTAGGATCCTGAGCTCCAGTGTCATTTAAGGAAAACAACATGAGTCTGAAGACCATCAAGATTAAGTGTCTGGTGCCAAGAACCAGTAGTCTACCTTGAGGGAGGAGAAGGGAGTTTTCTGTTTATAAGAGGATCCTTTGACCAGGTCAGTCAGCTCATGATAGTTAGTAGACAGCCTGAGTAACATGGATCAAGGTATGAGCTACATAGCAAAGTAATGGGCCCAAAACTTGCCACATCTGAAGAAAACCTGAAAGAAATAGTAAACCAGAAGAAGAGGGCAGTGGTTTGGATACAAAAGAGTAGGGAACAAATAATGTATGCATGCAGAATGAGATCAGCTCTGGAAACAATTTGGCTCTGTGTTTTTTTAAACTTTGGTATGCTTTTTTTTCTCAAAGTTGGGGCATTTTCCTACCACACCCCAAATCTGTTAGATAATAAACCCTCTGGAAGCAGACTCCATATCTATGTTGTTCGCCACTCTTTCTCTAATGCCTACCACAGTGCTTGATATCTAGCAGGTGCTCAATAAATTCCTTCAATAAAGGAATACCTAGCACAGTGCAGAAACTGAGTAATTAATCTCTAAAATAATAAGTGAATGTTGACTAATACCCTGGGCATGACTAATCTGGAACAATATTTTTTGTTCTTTTTTGTGTTGAATTCAGGAGAAATTGGAGGACTTCCTCTCTAGTATTCAGAACATGGAGCCTGGGATTAATTCTTCTGTCACCCAGGCATTGAAACCATTTCAACTTATAGCTGAGCGCTTGAATTGTTAGAAATTTCAGGGGAATCAAATGTTTCTTCTTATAAAGGAACTTAAAGTATTCTGATCCTGTATATATATTGATTTATTGATTTATTGATTTTACTTTTTTGACTTATTAAGAAATAGATCTTTAACTTCTTTTTCCTGTATTTCATAACAGCTTTCAAAAAGATCTCCCTGCCTCCAGGCTTGCTTCCCTGCACTTCATCTTCCACATGCCTCCAGCATAACCTTGATAAAACTCAGACTTTATCAGGTCACTAACTCTTATGTTCCAAAATCCCTCCATGGTTCATAATTCATGCCTTAGCATGGCAGCAAATGCCCTTCATCTTCTATTTTCAGCCCCATCCAGGTCAGGCCTCTTTACCCACAGATCCCATCCATGTACCACGCTCCTGCCATACCACACGTTTCATCAACCTTGAACTCTTCCATAACTTTTCCCTTGTTCTTTCTTCTGTCTTATATGATTCTTTCTTCATTTTCATCCTGGCAGTATCCAACTCCTCTGTCAAAATCTAGTTTAAATGCCACCTTCTCTGTGAAGCTTTTCTTGACTCATCCAGATAGAATTAATCACACTTTCTGTGTTCCCATACCTTAATGTAGAGTGAACAGATGGAAGCAAAAGCTTGGGAGCCAGAAAGATCTCACTTCCAATCCTGGTTCCTCTGCTCACTCTGACCTTGGACAAAACATTTAAGGACTCTGAACCTCCTATTTCTCTTTTATAAAGTGGGTATAGTCATATCAACACGTCAGAGTTGCTGTAAAGATTGACTGTGATCATGGATACAAAACACTTAGCATAGGTCTTGGCTACATAGTTAAAACTCAAAGGAAGGTACTTACATTGCTTTTATTACCTTATTAGTATTTCCTCATTCATCACAATCTGATTGGTATTACAGATAACTGCATACCTGCCTAATCATTGATACAATGATTTCCTGGGCTTGGCTGGGAAAATGTATCACTATATCAGAACTGTTGATTCATGTGTATGAAATCATTTGTGTTAAATTAACAGCATAAATATATATGCTGTTATAAATTGTCTTCTCCACAGCTTTGCACATAATTGTCCCTGAAAAAGCAGCAGGACAGGAACTATCCCTTTTTGCCTCCTTTTTACCCCGAAGTATGAAATTAACATGACTTTATAAAGGTTTTAGAGAATAATATATAAATCTACCTCTAACCTATATTTCTAACAACATAGCCGCTATAGGTAACTTGGGCTGGAATTGCATTGAGACTCCTGAATGACTCAGCTGACTCAGTTCAATTGCTGCTTAAGTATGTGCTATGTCCAGGTCATTGGGGAAGCAGTGCAGAACAGAACACAAAAAGCTTTCTTTCTAGTTCAATTAAAGTAAACAGTGACTGTGCCCTGTTGAAATAACAATAGCATCAAATGCACCTAAGATACCTAAATGGGATACATTTGTGTCACGCAATTGTGTCTCACCAGATCATATCTGTGCCTCTGGTCCCCAGGAGAAGCACTCCTACTCTAACATCAGTGTAATCCTTCCAGCTGTGTCACTACCCAGCCAAAACTCTTCTGTGGTTTCACATTTCTGACCTGCAGCACATAGTCCAAACTTTCAGCATGGCACAAAAAGCCTTGGAGAAGCATGACCACACCTATTTTCCTTGCCTTGCCTCCCTTACCTTAGTTATAACTCCTATGTTCCAGCCATGGGAAAATTGTCTCCTTGGACTCTCAGTTTCAACTCCAACAGAGTAAAGAGCTTAGAAGTTATCATTCCTGTCCTTATAACAATTAAAACCTGGAAAAACTGAAAATTACTTTTCTTGCGACCATCAGAGAGAACTGAGGTTGCAGGGGAAACTATAATACTGAAAGCTGGAGAAATAGGCTCATCCAGAGACACACAGCCAAGATCTTCTTACCTGGATCAGAAACCCACTGGAGCCATAAATTGGTAGTAATACTTAAATGGTATTTTGATGAACTGCTGGAGGCTGTGGGTGGAATAGCTGGAGAGTGAGAAACTCCTGAAGACTGCAGTCTTAGGGGCTAGAGGACACACTTTCATGGGTTTTACTACCTGGAAACTCACCAGGTTCTCATGGTGAAGATCTGAGAAAGATCTCATCATGGCTCTGGCAGGGGGAAGGAAAGAGTAATTACTGTGAAATATGGTTAGAGATTTCTCCATAATAAAGATCTACACTCCAGGTGAAAAGCCTTCTAGAACACTTTTCCTGCTGGGGAAGTGCATGCCTCTCACTCTAGTCCCTTCTAGCCTTCTGGTCTAACCTAAGAATATGAAAACATAGTGAACAGGGGACCAGGCCTCAAAAAAATAGATTGAGAATGCTGCAGCCAAGAAAAAAGAGTTGAAAGTGGGGTATTGGAGGAAAGCTACACCAATGGAAAAACACTTGTGAAAGTCACAGCCCCAAGACACAGGCTGTGCAAAACAGATTTAATCTAAAGATTATAGAATGCTCCCCCTTCCCCATAAAATACCACAAGACAAACAGGGCTCCAGTATAATAACAGTGGATTGCAGCTGAATGAGCAGCAAGACACAAACTCTGAAAGGTGGAGTACTTATGGAAGCCCAAAGTCAAATAGGGAGACAAAAATGCAGACACTAGAGGAATCTGAAGACTTTAGCGCCTAAAGCTAGAGCAAATATTAAACACAACCAAACTCCTAACCAGCTTACATAAATTCTCAAACCAAATACCTATATACCTCAATTCCATTACCTATTATTTATGTTTTAACCTAAAACACATCTAACTTTCATCAGCAACAAAATAATTATAAGATATATGAGAGAAAAAACAGTTGTAAGAGCTAAAGCAATCATCAGAACAAGAGCTAGATAAACCATGGATTTGGGGACTATCAGAAAGGGAATTTAAAATAACTATGATTCATATGTTAAGGATTTTAATGACAACATGCAAGAACACATGGGTAATGTAAGCAAGATGTATAATCCAAGAAAGAATCAAAAGGAAATTCTAGAAATCACAAAAAGTAGAACAGAAATGAAGAAAGTACTTGATGGATTTATCGATAAACTTGGCACAGCTGAGGAATGAACCAGTGATTTTTGCAGATAGGTCAAAAGAAATTATGAACTGAAGTGCAAAGAGAATAATGAATTTAAAAAACAGAATGGAATGTGTAGAAACTGTGAGACAATTTCAAAAGGTGTAATGAACACATAATTGAACGCAATTGAATTTTCCAAGTACCTTCAAAACTGATGACAGATACCAAACCACAGGTCCAGGAAGCTCAACAAACACAAAGTAAAATAATGATAAACCACCTCCCCCCATTCACATGCACACACACACACACACACACACACACACACACCCCTAGGCATATCACATTAAAAATGCAGAAGACTGAATACAATAAGAAAATCTTAAAGATATCAGAGGGGAAAAAGTAATAACTTATGAATAGAGGGGCAAGTATAAGAATGACAGTGGACTTCTCATCGGAAATCATATAATAAAGAAGAGACTGGAGTGAAATATTTGAAGTGTTGAAAGAGAAAACCTCCAATCTATAATTCTATATTAAGTGAAATCATTCTTTATAAGGGAAGAAGAAATATGGAATTTCCAAGACAAGCTAAAACTGAGGGAATTCATCATCAGACTTGCCCTGAAATCCAAAAAAGAGATTTTCATGCAGAAAGTAGATAATACAGGTCAGAAATTTGGATCTCCCTAAAGACAAGAAGAGAGAGAAAAAATAATTTTGCTTTTCTTATTCTTAAAAAAAAAACTTATCTTTTAAATCAATTAACACCTATCCCTCTAAAACTATTCAAAAGAATTGAAGAGGAAGGAATACTCCCAAACTCATTCTACAAGGCCACTATCACCCTGATACCAAAACCAGGCAAAGAAACCATACGCACGAAAAAGAAAATTACAGGCCAATATCACTGATGAACATAGGCATAAAAATCCTCAACAAAATACTAGCAATCTGAATTCAAAAATACATTAAAAGGATCATACACCATGATCATACACTTGATCTCACTATCTCAGGGATACAAGGATTTTTCAATATCTGCAAATCAATCAGTGTGATATACCACATCAACAAATTGAATAGAAACCATATGATCATTTCAATAAAGGCAGAAAAAGCTTTTAACAAAATTCAACACCCATTTATAACAAAAACTCTCTAGAAAGCAGGCATAAAAGGAACATACCTCAACATAATAAAAGCCATATATGACAAACCTACAGCTAACATCATACTCAATGGTGAAAAGCTGAAAACATTTCCTCTAAGATCAGAAATAAGACAAGGATGTTCATTTTCGCAACTTTTGTTCAACATAGTTTTGGAAGCCCTAGCCACGGCAATCAGAGAAGAAGAAGAAATAAAAAGAATCCAAATTGGAAAAGAAGTAAAACTGTCACTGTTTGCAGTATGATACTATACATAGAAAATCTTAAAAATGCTACCAGAAAACTACTAGAGCTCATCAATGAATTTGGCAAAATGACAAGATACATAATTAATACACAGAAATCTATTGCATTTCTATATACTAACAATGATAGATAAGAAAGAGAAATTAAAGAAACAATCCCATTTACCATCACATCAAAAAGAAAAAAATACCTAGGTATAAACCTACTTAAGGAGACAAAAGACCTGTACTCTGAAAACTATAAGATGCTAAAGAAAACATCAAAGACAACACAAAGATGGAAAGATATATCATGTTCTTGGATTGCAGGAGTAAATACTGACAAAATGACTATCCTACCCAAGGCAATCTACAGATTCAATGCAATCCCTATCAAATTATCAATGGCATTTTTTACAGAACTAGAAGAAAAAATATTAAAATTTGTATGGATACACAAAAGACCCCGAACAGCCAAAGCAGTCTTGAGGGAAAAAAAACGGAGCAGGAGGAATCAGACTCCCTGACTTCAGACTATCACAAAGCTACAGTAATCAAGACAATATGGTACTGGCATGAAAACAGAAACACAGATCAATGGAACAAGATAGAAAGCCCAGAGATATACCCACTCACCTATGGTCAACTAATCTATGACAAAGGAGGCAAGGATATACAGTGGAGGAAAGACAGTCTCTTCAATAAGTGGTGCTGGGAAAACTGGACAGCTACATGTAAAAGAATGAAATTAGAACACTCTTTAACACCATACACAAAAATAAACTCCAAATGGATTAAAGACTTAAATGTAAGACTGGACACTCTAAAACTCTTAGAGGAAAACATAGGCAGAACACTCTCTGACATAAATCACAGCAATACATTTTTTGATTCATCTCCCAGAGTAATGGAAATAAAAACAAAAATAAACAAATGTGACGTAATTAAACTCAGAAGCTTTTGCACAGCAAAGGAAACCATAAACAAAACGAAAAGACAACCAACAGAATGGGAGAAAACATTTGCAAACGATGTGACTGACAAAGGATTAGTCTCCAAAATTTACAAACAGCTCATGCGGTTCAATACCATAAAAACAAACAACCCAGTCAAATATGGGCAGAAGACCTAAATAGACACTTCACCAAAGACGACATACAGATGGCCAAGAGGCACAGGAAAAGATGTTCAACATCACTAATTATTAGAGAAATGCGAATAAAAACTACAATGAGATTTCACCTCACACCAGTCAGAATGGTCATCAACAAAGTCTATAAACAGTAAATGCTGGAGAGGGTGGGGAGAAAAGGGAACTCTCCTACACTGTTGGTCGGAATGTAAATTGGTACAGCCACTATGGAGAACAGTATGGCGGTTCCTTAAAAAACTAAAAATAGAGCTACCATATGATCCAGCAATCCCACTCCTAGGCATATGTCCAGAGAAAAACTTGGTTCAAATGTATACATGCACCCCAATGTTCATTGCAGTGCTGTTTACAATAGCCAAGACATGGAATCAACCTAAATGTCCATCAACAGATGAATGGATAAAGAAGATGTGGTACATGTATACAATGGAATATTACTCAGCCTTTAAAAAGAATGAAATAATGCCATTTGCAGCAACATGGATGGACCTAGAGATTATCATGCTAAGTGAAATAAGTCAGACAGAGAAAGACAAATATCATATGATATTGCTTACATGCAGAATCTAAAAAAAATGATACAAATGAAATTTACAAAACAGAAACAGACTCACAGACTTAGAGAATAAGCTTGTGGTTACTGGGGAGAAGGTTGGGGTGAACAGACTCACAGACTTACAGAATAAGCCTGTAGTTACTGGGGAGAAGGTTGGGGTGAACAGACTCACAGACTTAGAGCATAAGCTTGTGGTTACTGGGGAGAAGGTTGGAGTGGGGATTGATTGGGAGTTTGGGATTGACATGTACACACTGCTATATTTAAAATAACCAACAAGGACCTACTGTATAGCACAGGGAACTCTGCTCAATATTCTGTAATAACTTTAATGGGAAAAGAATTTGAAAAAGAATAGATACATGTAAATGTATAACTGAATCACTTTGCTGTACACCTGAAACTAACACAACATTGTTAATCAACTATACTCCAGTATAAAAAATTTTTTAAAAGATAACAGTTTTAAGTCATAAGAGTAACAATTTATTGGATGATTGTACCATGTGGCTAAGTGAAATAAATGAAAACAGTATCACAAAGGATATAAGGGAGGAAACGGCAATACTCTGTTATAAAATACCTATACAACTTGTGAATCAGTATAGTTTTGAAGGTGGAGTTAGATTGTTAAAAAGTGTATATGTAAACTGTAGGTCAATAAACAATTTGAAAAGAAGTATAATTGTAATGCTGAGAGGAGATTACTGAACATTTTATATGATTCCATTTTAAGACTAGAGAAAACAGAAAAAAAGGAGGGAAAAACAAACAAGTGACAATAGACAACAGATACAACCACAGTAGATGTTAACACAATTATATCAATAATTACTTTAAATGTGAATGGTCTGAATACACCTATTAAACACCTACATTGTCAAACTGGATAAACAACACAAGACCTAACCATATATTGTCTATTTGAAAACCACAATAAATATAAAGAGACACAAGTTAAAAGTAAAGAGATTGAGAAAAACATACCATGCTAACACTAATCCAAGAAAGCAGAAGTAGCCATACTAATTTCTGACAAATCTACATTCAGAAAAAGGAAGATTATCAGGGATAAAGAGAGGCATTACATAATGATAAACTGATCAATTCTCTAAGAATACATAACAATCCTAAACATGTACCTAATAAGAAAGCAGTAAAACATATGAGGCAAAAATTAATAGAACTAAAAGGAAAAATAGATAAATCTACTACTAGATTTATAGATTTCAACACACTTCTGTTAGTAATAGATCAACTGGCAGAATAGGAGTAAGGATATAGCTGAGCTTAACATCACTGGGCCATAAAACACCTAACCAAAATAGAACCAACTACACAAACTGTGTTTTCAAACCACAATGGACTTAAACTAGAAATTAGTAACAGAAATATAGCTAGAAAATCCCAGTCATTTAAAAACAATAGACTTCTAAATAACACATGGGTCAATGAATGCTCAAGAGAAATTTTTATATATTTGAACTAGATGAAAATTTAAACACAATTTATCAAAATGTGTGGGATATAGCAAAAGAGGTAATTAGAGAAAAAATTATAGTGTTAAAATCACATATTAGAAGATAACAAAGGTAGAAAATCAATAACCTAATCTTCCTCCTTAGGAAACTAGAATAATTTAAGCATAAAGCATGGAGAAAAAAATAATAAAAATTAGAGCATAAATCACTAAAATTTAAGACAGGCAAATGACAGACAAATATCAGTAAAACCAAAAACTGGTTCTTTGAAAATTTCGATAAAATTGGTAACAAAGAATAAAGAAGACACAAATTAACAATATCAGAAAGAAAAGAGTGTTCATATCATGTATATTAAAAGGATAACAAAGGAGTACTATGAACAACTCTGTGCCCACAAATTGAATAACTTAGATGAAATGGACCATTTCCCTGAAAGACATAAACTACTAAAATTCACACATGGCGACGTAACTTGAAAAAACTCTATCTATTAAAGAAATTATGTTAATAATTAATAAAATTCCGAAAAGAAAAGTACCAGGCCCAAATGGTTTTACTGGTGCATTCTACAAAACATTTAAGGAAGAAAGAACACTGACTCTCCATAATCTCTTTCAAACAATAAAAGCAGAGGGAAGACTTTCTAACTCATTTTATAAAGGCCAACATAGCCCTAACAACAAAACCAGATAAAAACATTACAAAAAAGAAAACTACAGATAATAATACATAAATTTGCATGCAAAGTCATCAATAAAATATTAGCAAATTGTATCCAATAATGTTTAAAAAGAATTAAACATGACATCCAAGTAGAATTCATTTCAGGTATGCAAAGATGACTCAACATTCGAAAATCAATCAATGTACTCCATCTATAGCCAAAAGGCTAAAGAAGAAAAAAATCACATGATCATATCAATCTACACCAAAAAAGCATTTGGTAAAATCTAACATCCAATCATGATTTTTTTTTTTAAGTCAGACAACTAGGAATAATAGGAGAGAACTTTCTCAGCTTGACAAAGAACAACTAGAAAAACCTACGTTCTGTGTCATACTTAATGATGAGAGGCTAGATGCTTCCTCCCTAAGATCAGGAACAAGGCACAGATGTCCTCTTTCACTGTTCTTGTTCAATATCTTAATGGAAGTTCTAGCTAATGCAATATAACAAGAAAAACATACGAAAGTTATACATGTTAGAAAGGAAGAAGTGAAACTTGTTATTTGACATGACTGTCTATGTCAAAAATCCCAAAGAAGCTACAAGAGAATGTTAGAATGAGCCATGTTGTATGGATTAGAGTTTGGCACATCAGTATGAACTCATGCTCAGCTCAGTATTGATAAGATGGTTACATATAAAAATATTTCTAAATATCTACAACTGGTTAATTTATACATATTTTTTTTCTTTCTCTGTCAGCTGAGACACCTAGCAGCAATGATGTCACAGTAGCAACAAGTGTACCTAGCACCCAGATCCTGATTTCTAATACCAATCTCCAATAAAAGGAACCAGGCATCCTTGGAGAAATGGCTGATGCTAGGACACAAATAGGAAACATACAAAGTATACAAGATGAGCCTAGAGCACTGAGTAGTGTCAGAAAGAAAATATGGGGAGGAAAACATAATGAGAGGAGTAAACCAAAGAGATACAGGAGCCCACTGAAGGAACTCCCAGTGGCAAAGCTGGACCAATTTAAACAACAAATAAAGGAGTATTGTATTATAATCCAAAGTATAAGATAAATTTCCATGGTTTCATACTGATTTTATATACATATATATGATCGATTGAATAAGTGAGGATAACAGAAAAATCACCCATGCAAAATAGTTTCAAATTATGTAGCTACTTCACTCTCAAGGAGGTGGAGTATAATTCTTCACTCTTTTAGTAGGGCTGTGCATAGTGACTTTCTTCTTAGAAGTACCGTATGAAAAATGGAGAAAAGGAAAAAATACCACAGTGGAGAAACATAACACTGATTAAGCTAGATGATCAAGATTAATATAAAAAATCACAGACATATTGACAATGTCTATCAAAGATAACATCAGACAAATCCCAAATGGGGGATATGCTACAAATTGCCTAACTAGTACTCCTCAAAAACTTTTAAGGTCATCAAAAACAAGGAAACACACAGTCACAGCCAAAAGGAGACTAAAGAAACAAGATTAAATGTGATGTAGTATCCTGGATTGGATCCCAGAACAGAAAAAAGATGTTAGGTAAAAAATATGGAAATTAGAATAATGTATTGACTTTAGTTAATGATTTGTCAATATTATTTCATTAATTAATATGACAAATTAGTATGACAATTTTATCATACTAAGATATTAAGAAAATCTGGGTACAGGGTATACACATGAGAACTCTGGGCTATGTTCACAATTCTTGTGTAAATCTAAAATAGTTTATTTTAAAATACTTTAAAAATTATCTCTATCCTAACATAACATGTCCTTCTCATCTATCCTTCTCATGATGTTTTCTTGGTCAGACATGAGCCTGCTTCTCCATGTGACAAAAATCTAAGACATTGCTTATTCTATAAAGTAATCTTCAACCTCTCCGGACAGTATTTGTTGTTTCTCCTTCTCTTGATACCACGACAATTACCTCATCACAATGTAATCGTGCTTATTTCTTCCCACACTAGGCTGGGTTGTCTGTGGTCTCCACCATGTCTTATTATTCTAACATTGTGCTAACTAAGTGCTGAACACAATGGAGGTTAATGTCTGTTCACATACATTATGTTGTATGTTCATCCCAACCACCTTGTGTGTTGACAGGCCACAATTTTTGCCATTTCAAATGAGTAAATTGAGTCTCAGAGAGTGGAAAAGTCTTATCATAGTTTATTCAACATTTAAGTGCTGGAAAAGGCATTTATCTCGTTCTTATGGCTCTACATCTACTTTCTCCTCCCATGTAGAGATAAGCCGAGGCTCTTCAACCTGGCTTTAAATCTTGGTTCTGTCCACTTTTATCTCTTTGATCTTTGGCAAGTCATGAAATCTAGGTGAAATTAAAAACCTTTATATATTTTCAGTGGAACAAATGATAGTATTTACCTTATAGAGTTTTGTGAGCATTAATGATACATTGCTTGTAAAGTAACTTACCTGGTAAGAGCTCAATAAATTGCAACCACTTATACTATTATTAATATAAGTGAAAAAACAATAAAACTATTTTAGAATCAATGAATCAACCTTGCCAAAATATATATATAAAAAATTAAGGCCACATTTTATTTGCTGTGTTTGGGCCAACACATAGGCTCTTATTGTTTTAGCTATCCTCCTTTAAAACACAGGTTCAATGGTAAGGAACCAGAGTTCTATTTGAGATGGCAGTTTGGACTGCATGACCTCTAAATTCTTTTCTGTACATATATTCTTCCATAGTCTTTATTTCCTTTGCAATCCCTCAAGTAATGCAGCATACAATATCAGAAGTTCAATAAAGGATGTATGACTGAGGCTTTCAAACTCCCAACACAATCACTTTCATGTTGCCAATTTTGATTCAGTTTGTGATTTACGGGCATATGGGGTGTTTTGCATTCCAGAGTTTCCCCTTTTTAGTCATGATTTGCAAATGGATATATAATAACCCATAAACTGATATCAGCGTCAAAACAGCCATCCAACTCGAGTAATAAATGGCCTTTGGAGGGAAAAGATAAAGCCCATTAGGAAGGGCACAAACAACAAGTAAGGGAGTGTGGACAATAGCCTTCATAAAGTCAAGGTTTCTCAGTTCATTCCACACATTCTGTCCATTCTAAGACATTGTGTGTGATGAGTGCCTAATGCAATCGGACTCTTACTCTCCTTTGGCAAGGCAGGCCTGCAACAATAGTCTAAACCTCAGCCCTGCCAACCCCAAACAGGCATGCCAGTCTTCCTTATTCCAGATTTGTGGCTTGTCTCCACAAAGTAATAGTGATTTTCTTGTCTGTACCAATTGCAGGCTGCAGATGGGTAGCCTAATGCTGTAATGTCGGACTAAATTCTCCACAGATGAACTGGAAAATTTCCTTACTCATTCAGAAGTCTGTCAGCCAGCTGTCAGGTCTCCAGGACTCCCTTACTTGCCCAGATCACCAGCGAACAGACGGTGTTCACCACAATGATTAGGCTGTGTTTTCAGTTTAAACCCTTTTCTCCTATCTAATGACTTAATCTATTCTTCTTTCTTCAAAGACTCTGGAAAACGATCATTGGAAATTTCTTAACCAGATGGATTCTTCAAGAAGGCAACTGAGGAAAGTAACAAAACTACCTTGGAGTAAGGGATTAAAAAGTGTATCTCTACGAGCTATTCATTGGCCATGACCTCACTACATGTCCAATCATTCTTCCAAGGTGTCCAGTGAAGGACTCCCTTCTGTGCCAATAGAGATGGGGAATTGGGAAGCAGATGCCAGCTCACTAGCTACTTGACTGTCACTATCAATAAAGAACACAACATAATTTCAGGGGACTCCAAAAGCCAAGACAATATTTAAATAGAACAGGAAATAAGTGACAAATGGGCTACAAAAGAGAAAGGAGGGAAGAATCTATTTCATTTCGCATTTATAAAATTTGAGAACACTGCTCAGTCTAAAAAATGTCTTTTTTTGCCTTCATATATTTGAATTAATAAAGAGAACTTAGAGATCATCTGTGTATGGGCTTTTGGGGTGGTTTTGGTTGGTTTTGTTTTGTTGTAGAGTTTACTCTTCCTCTAGCATTCGATCTGGGTACAATCAGTTCACAAACATCTAAGAGTGCCTATTCACAGTGTCTTTCTCTATAGAGCAGGGATTTTGAAAAATACAGAAGTTCTTTCTGAATATGTTTCTCTCAGGGGTCTTCCTTGTCAATCATTAGTCTAAATGATTCACTTACAGATAACCTTCCCAATGAGCATGAGCTTTGGGGTTAAATAGGTGTAGGTTCAAAAGCTGACTCTGACATTTACAGTGCACAAAACATTTAGAAATCTATTTAATTTTTCGTAGCCTCAATTTCCTCATCTTCCAGAGTTATTGTGAATTCTCTATGCATGCTGTCAAGCCACCTGTCAAAAACTCCCCAATGACTCTGGCTATATAGAGTTTATAATGCCTGCTAAACCTGGCCCTGCTTTCCTTTCATTTCCATCTCATGTTACTCTCCTAACACTGCATGCTCAGGGACTCTGACCTACTTTCAGTTCCTTACATCTACCAAGGAGTGTCTCCTATCAAGGCCTTCTCATGTCCTGTTTTCTCCACCTGAATCACCTTACTCCCTGCTCTTATAGCTGGTTCCTTCTCATTCTTCAGATTTCATTGCAAGTTTCACTTTCTCCAAGAGGTCTTCTCAGACCACTTTATCAAATAGGTCCTCCTATCATGGTGTTCACTGGTTTTCTTTATAGCTTTTTACAGTTTGCATTCGCATGTTGAGTGGGCCAAAAAATGCCTTCGGTTTTTTAAGTAAAAGATACATTTTTTATTTTCACCAATAATTTTACTGAACAACATATTCACCCTTTTGTTCCACTACCTTCTACCATTTTTCAGGCAACTTCATAATTCTATCTTCCCAAAACTTTTAATCTTTTTGAGCAAAGAACTCTTCCAAGTGCCTTTTACAGTCTTCCAGGGAATTGACAATTTTTCCATTAAGAGAATTTTGTAAAGACCGAAATAAATGGAAATCTGAAGGTGAAATGTCTGGTGAATATGGCAGATGAATCAGAACTTCTCATCCAAGCCGTAACCGTTTTTGCCTGGTCATCAAAGAAACATGTGGTCTTGCATTATCCTGATGGAAGATTATGCATTTTCTGTTGACTAATTCCGGATGCTTTTCATCGAGTGCCACTTTCAGTTGGTCTAACTGAGAGCAGTCCTTAATGGAATTAATCATTTGGTTTTCCAGAAGGAGCTCATAATAGAGTACTCCCTTCTAATCCCACCATATACACAACATCACTGTCTTTGGATGAAGACCGGCCTTTGGTTTGGTTGGTGGTGGTTCATTTCACTTGCCCCATGATCTCTTCCATTCCACATTGTTGTACAGTATCCACCTTTCATCACCCATCACAATTTGTTTCAAAGACGAATGTTTTCATTACGTTTCAGTAGAGAATCACATGCGGAAATATGGTCAAGAGGGTTTTTTTCCTTAACTTACGTTGAACTCAAACATCAAAGTGATTAACATAACCAAGCTGGTGCAAATCATTTTCAATGCTTGATTTGGATATTTTGAGTATGTTGGCTCTCTCCTGCATGGTATAACGTTGATTGTTCTCAATTATTGTTTTGATTTGATTGCTATCAACTTCAACTGGTCTACCCGACCGTGAAGCATCGTCCAGTGAGAAATCTCCAGCACGAAACTTCACAAACCACTTCTGACATGTCCAGTCAGTCACAGCACCTTCCCCATACACTGCACAAATCTTTTTGTGCATTTCAGTTGTGTTTTTACCTTTTTTGAAATAATAAAGCATAATATGCTGAAAATGTTGCTTTTTTTTCCATCTTCAATATTAAAATGGCTACACAAAATTCACCAATTTGGATACGTCTTTTTTTAAATGCCCACTGATATGACAGCTGTCACACACAATCTAATAAAATTGTTTCAAATGAAGTTAAAGACAACTAAGTGCTACTAGATCCATCTTATGGAAAAAAAAACAAACGAACATTTTGGCCCACCCAATATTTGTGTTTCTTATTACCTTTCTCCTTCATGGAGGTGGTGGGTATGACTGCCTGGAAGGTTCCCTTCCTCACAACTCCATTTCTTTGATGAATTAGCACCCATCCTTCCTTAGTGACACTACCCAGACTTCCTAGACTAGGTTAAATTCACTCTGTATGTATTTCCTTAGTACCCTGTACTTTGCTTCTGGAACTCTCAAAACACTTCTAATTACTTGGCCATTGCCTCTCTCCTAATATACCTCAATGAGGACAGGGCCCAAGTTGTTTTGTTTTATGTTCATATTGCTCAAAATAGTGCCTGGTACCTAGAAGATGCTCAATAAATGTTAACTCTTACCTGTCCCCATGTAACTATTAATAATAAATCCCAGGACCATCTTAATTTTCCCCTACAAAAATTGGGGAAATCTTCATGTTGATGCCCCCTTTACATGGGGATGCACAGTCTCTGCATTTTCTCTTTCTTTTCTCCAATACACTCTTCCACTTCAGAACTCTCATGGGAAAACCTAGAATTACTTATTCAGACACTTTCCCAGGGTATTTGATCCAAAGAATGTATAAAAACAGAACAAAGCATAATGTGTAGAATGTGAGGTGAAAATGCCCACCTGATTTTGCTTTGTTTGCTCTAGGGAGCAAATTATACACATATGCAATTATACACATAAGCAATTATGGGGTAAATGAGACCCAAAGAGTTTGTGGGTAGCTTCTGATGATGTCTTTCCTAATTTTACAGTTCCATCTTGTCTTCTTTAGCATTTAGATTTTCCTCCTTTCTACCCCTCAAACTCTCCACACTAGCCTAGTTTTCACTTTCTGTATGTTCTAGCAGTGGGTACTTTTCCCAAACCCCAGATCCAAGAAGGATACACTGGTTTACACTTCTCTACTGGAAGTGCTTTGCTCAGAAGAATCACTGGTAAAACTCATAGCTAAGGGGATAGTTGTCACATGATCAATTCTAAAAATTACTTCCCAAACTTTGTTTTTGAAGCTGGCATCTATGAAGACATCTTTTCAGGGAATCCCCAAAGCCTTTGAGGACTGGAAAGTTTCATGTTTATTTTTCAAAATGTTTTAAAAAACTAGTACAAACATAACCTGGACTATTTGGAAGGCCAGTTTTTAAACCTTCCACTTGCATGGTTGCAATTGATCCAAAACAAACTATCACATACGTAAGACCACTAAGTGTTCTAGATGTGTCAAAAATAGATGAAGGGGTATGGACATTCACAGACTACTGATAAAATTTTCAATTATTCTTCTGGAGGGCTTCTCATGTTCACGGTCACCCTCATCCTAAAACTCTGACTTTTGCAATTAATAAAGTTATATTCTTTTTGATCAATTTATTATAATAATTAATAGGAATAAGTATTGCCTTTCACACCTACATCTAGAGTTTTCTCAAAGAAATAATTCTCCTATTTAGTTCTAAGCAAAATTAAATTAACCTAAAGTTTGGGAAACTGTATGACAATCAATCACAAATACTATCTAGGGAACAACAGCAACCTTATAATGGAAAAAAGTTAATTACCTAAATATTTGCAGAATTTTAAGATGTGAGGATAATAGACCAAATTTACTGAAATGCAGCTGAGCCTTGAAAAGTTTAAGCTCTCTCAGAAGCATAAAAAATATTTAGGTTTTGGAGGTTAATCAAGATTGTGGAGCAAGAGGACATGGAGCTCACCTCCCATGACAAATACATCAAAAATACATCTCTATGTGGAACAATTCTCACTGAAAATGAACTGGAAATTGGCAGAAGGACTTCTATACAACCAAAGCTGTAAGAAAGACATACATGTAATCAGGGAGGAAGGGAAGAAAAGCAGTTGGAGTCAGGGTCTGTGTCCCTGGGAGGGGACTCAGGAACAGGGAGAATACAGAGGTGGACTCCGACCCTGGGAAGTGAGTGGTAAGAAGCACAGATTGGGCACCCCAGTCCTGGTGTCCTAAGATGAGCCCACTTGGCTGGTTGGACCACTGGGATTAACAGGAGGGCTGGGCAAAGCCTGGACTCCACCTGTGAGAAGCATGTGCATGTTGGCTTGCCCCCAAGGCAGGGAAGAGAGAGGGTCTGCTCTAGCAGCAATATCCCATCAGACAATATACACTTGAAAACAAAGGCTATAATGAAAATCAAAGAAGGGTATTATAAATGATAAAGGGATCAATAAAAGAAGATTATACTCGTTAACATATATGCACCCAATACAGGAGCACCTAAATATGTAAAGCAAATGCTAACAGTCATAAAGGGAGAAATTGACAATAATACAATAAGTGTAAGGACCTTTAACACCCCTAAACATTAACGGACAAATCAAAAAATCAATCAGGCAACAGTGGTCTTAAATGATGCAATAAACCAGTTGGACTTAATAGATATCTACAGGACATTCCATCTAAAAACAGCAGAATATACATTCTTGTTAAGTGCACATGGAACATTCTCCAGGATAGATCACTTGATAGGCCACAAAACAAGTCTCAACAAATTTACACCAGAATGAAACAAGAAATCAATTATAGAAAGAAAAATGGGAAAAGAATGAACATGTGGAGACTAAATAATATGCTACTAAAAAACCAATGGGTCAATGAAAAAATAAAAAAGGAAATCAGAAAATACCTTGAGACAAATGGAAATGAAGACACAACAGTCCAAAATCTATGGAGTACAGCAAAAGCATTTCTGAGAGGGAAGTTTATAGTAATACAGGACTTCCTCAAGAAATAAGAAAAATCTGGACCTCGAGATTATCACACTAAGTGAACTAATTCAGAAAGAGGAAGATAAATACCATATGACATCACTTATGTGTAGAATCTAAAATATGACACAAACAAACTTATCTATGAAACAGACTCACAGACATGGAGAACAGACTTGTGGTTGCCAAGGGGAAGGGGGGTGGGAGAGGGATAGATTGAGAGTTTTGGATTAGCAGATGCAAACCATTATATATAGAATGGATAACAAATGACACCACAGAGATACAAAAAATCATAAGAGAATGATATGAAAAACTATCCCAACAAATTGGACAGCCTAGAAGAAATGGACAAATTTCTAGAAACATACATCCTGCCAAGACTGAATCAAGAAGAAAGAGACAATTTGAATAGATCCATCACTAGAAGTGAAATTGAATTGCTAATAAAAAGAAAACTCTCAGAGGAGCTTCAAGATGGCAGAAGAGTAAGATGTGGAGATCACCTTCTCCCCTACAAATACATCAGAAATACACCTACATGTGGAACAACTCCTGCAGAACACCTACTGAACGCTGGCAGAAGACCTCAGACCTCCCAAAAGGCAAGAAACTCCCTATGTACATGGGTAGGGCAAAAGAAAAAAAGAAAAAACAGAGACAAATCAATAGGGACAGGACATGCACCAGTGGGAGGGAGCTGTGAAGAAGGAAAAGTTTCCACACACTAGGAAGCCCCTTCACAGGTGGAGACTGCAGGTGGCAGAAGCCGGGGGAAGCTTCAGAGCCACAGAGGAGAGCGCAGCAACAGGGGTGCGGAGGGCAAGCAGAGAGATTCCCGCACGGAGGATCGGTGCCGACCAGCACTCACCAGCCCAAGAGGCTTGTCTGCTCCCTCTCTGGGACGGGTGGGTGCTGGGAGCTGAGGCTAGGGCTTCAGAGGTTGGGTCCCAGGGAGAGGACTGGGGTTGGGTGCATGAACACAGCCTGAAGGGAGCTGGTGCGCCACAGCTAGCCAGGAGGGAGTCAGGGAAAAAGTATGGACCTGCCTAAGAGGCAAGAGACTTTTTCTGGCCTCTTTGTTTCCTGGTGCGCGAGGAGAAGGGATTAAGAGCACCCCTTACAGGAGCTCCAGAGACAGGCGCGAGCCGCGGCTCTCAGCACGGACCCCAGAGACGGGCATGAGATGCTAAGGCTGCTGCTGCAGCCACCAAGAAGCCTGTGTGCAAGCACAGGTCACTATCCACACTGCCCCTCCCGGGAACCTGTGCAGCCTGCCACTGCCAGGGTCCCGTGATCCAGGGACAACTTCTGTGGGAAAACACACGGTGCGCCTCAGGCTGGTGCAAAGTCACAATGGCCTCTGCCACTACAGGCTCGCCCCTTGTCCGTACCCCTCCCTCCCCACGGCCTGAGTGAGCCAGAGCCCCCGAATCAGCTACTCCTTTAACCCCATCCTGTCTGAGCAAAGAACAGATTCCCTCAGGCGACCTACATGCAGAGCCGGGTCAAAATCCAAAGCTGAACCCCAGGAGCTGTGAGAACAAAGAAGAGAAAGGGAAATTTCTCCCAGCAGCCTCAGGAGCAGCGGATTAAATCTCCACAATCAACTTGATGTACCCTGCATCTGTGGAATACCTTAATAGACTACGAATCATCCCAAATTGAGGAGGTGGACTTTAGGAGCAACGATACATATATAGTTTTTTCCCTTTTTCCCTTTTTGTGAGTGTGCATGTGTACGCTTTGTGTGTGATTTTGTCGGTATAGCTTTGCTTTTACCATTTGTACTAGGGTTCTGTCTGTGCATTTGTTTCTTTAAATTACTAAAAAAATTTTTTTCTTAATAATAATTTTTTATTTTAATAACTTTATTTTACTTTATTTTATTTTATCTTCTACTTTTTTTCTTTCTTTTCTCCTTTTTATTCTGAGCCGTGTGAATGACAGGCTCTTGGTGCTCAAGCCAGGCGTCAGGGCTGTGCCTCTGAGGTGGGAGAGCCAACTTCAGGACATTAGTCCACAAGAGACCTCCCAGCTCCACATAATATCAAATGGCGAAAATCTCCCAGAGATCTGCTTCTCAACGCTAACACCCAGGTCCACTCAACGAGGAGCAAACTACAGTGCTGGACACCCTATGCCAAACAACTAGCAAGACAGGAACACAACCCCATCCATTAGCAGAGAGGCTGCCTAAAATCATAATAAGGCCACAGACACCCCAAAACACACCACCAGATGTGGACCTGCCCACCAGAAAGACAAGACCCAGCCTCATCCACCAGAACACAGGCACTAGTCCTCTCCACCAGGAAGCCTACACAACCCACTGAACCAACCTTAGCCACTGGGGACAGACCCCCAAAACAACGGGAAATACGAACCTGCAGCCTGCAAAAAGGAGACCCCAAACACAGTAAGATAAGCAAAATGAGAAGACAGAAAAACACACAGCAGATGAAGGAGCAAGATAAAAACCCACCAGACCTAACAAATGAAGAGGAAATAGGCAGCCTACCTAAAAAGAATTCAGAATAATGATGGTAAACATGATCCAAAATCTTGGAAACAGAATGGAGAAAATACAAGAAACGTTTAACAAGGACCTAGAAGAAATAAAGAGCAAACAAACAATGACGAACAACACAATAAATGAAATTAAAAATTCTCTAGAAGGAATCAATAGCAGAATAACTGAAGCAGAAGAATGGATAAGTGACCTGGAAGGTAAAATAGTGGAGATAACAACTTCAGACCAGAATAAAGAAAAAAGAATGAAAAGAATTGCGAACAGTTTCAGAGACCTCTAGGACAACATTAAATGCACCAACATTCGAATTATAGTGGTCCCAGAAGAAGAAGAAAAAAAGAAAGGGACTGAGAAAATATTTGAAGAGATTATAGTTGAAAACTTCCCGAATATGGGAAAGGAAATAGTCAAGTCCAAGAAGCACAGAGAGTCCAATATGGATAAATCCAAGGATAAACATGCCAAGACACATATTAATCAAACTATCAAAAATTAAATACAAAGAAAAAATATTAAAAGCAGCAAGGGAAAAACAACAAATAACACACAAGGAACCCCCATAAGGTTAACAGCTGATCTTTCAGCAGAAACTCTGCAAGCCAGAAGGGACTGGCAGGACATATTTAAAGTGAAGAAGGAGAAGAACCTACAACCAAGACAACTCTACACAGCAAGGATTTCATTCAGATTTGACAGAGAAATTAAAACCTTTACAGACAAGAAAAAGCTAAGAGAATTCAGCACCATCAAACCAGCTTTACAACAAATGCTAAAGGAACTTCTCTTGGCAGGAAACACAAGAGAAGGAAAAGACCTACAATAACAAACCCAAAACAATTAAGAAAATGGTAATAGGGACATACATATTGATATTTACCTTAAATGTAAATGGATTAAATGCTCCAACCAAAAGACATAGATTGGCTGAATGGATACAAAACAAGAGCCATATATATGCTGTCTACAAGAGACCCACTTCAGACCTAGGGACACATACAGACTGAAAGTGAGGGGATGGAAAAAGATATTCCATGCAAATGGAAATCAAAAGAAACCTGGAGTAGCAATTCTCGTATCAGACAAAATAGACTTTAAAGCAAAGACTATTACAAGAGACAAAGAAGGACTCTACATAATCATCATGGGATCGATCCAAGAAGAAGATATAACAGTTGTAAATATCTATTCACCCAACATAGGAGCACCTCAATACATAAGGCAAAAAATAACAGCCATAAAAGGGGAAACTGACAGTAAAACAAACATAGTAAGGGACTTTAACACCCCACTTTCACCAATGGACAGATCATCCAAAATGAAAATAAATAAGGAAACACAAGCTTTAAATGATACATTAAACAAGATGGACTTAATTGATATTTATAGGACATTCCATCCAAAAACAACAGAATACACATTTTTCTCAAGTGCTCATGGAACATTCTCCAGGATAGATCATATCTTGGGTCACACATCAAGCCTTGGTAAATTTAAGAAAATTGAAATTGTATCAAGTATCTTTTGCGACCACAATGCTATTAGAGTAGATATAAATTACGGAAAAAAGTCTGTAAAAAATACCAGCACACGGAGGCTAAACAATACACTACTTAATAACCAAGAGATCACTGAAGAAATCAAAGAGGAAATCAAAAAATACCTAGAAACAAATAACAATGAAAACACGATGACCCAAAACTTATGGGATGCAGCAAAAGCAGTTCAAAGAGGGAAGTTTATAGCAATACAACCTTACCTTAAGAAACAAGAAACATCTCAAATAAATAACCTAACCTTACACCTAAAGCAAGTAGAGAAAGAAGAACAAAAAAATCCCAAAGCTAGCAGAAGGAAAGAAATCATAAAGATCAGATCAGAAATAAATGAAAAAGAAATGAAGGAAATGATAGCGAAGGTCAATAAAACTAAAATCTGGTTCTTTGAGAAGATAAACAAAATTAATAAACCATTAGCCAGACTCATCAAGAAAAAAAGGGAGGGCTTCCCTGGTGGCGCAGTGGTTGAGAGTCCGCCTGCTGAGGCAGGGGACGCGGGTTCGTGCCCCGGTCTGGGAAGATCCCACATGCCGCGGAGCAGCTGGGCCCGTGAGCCATGGCCGCTGAGCCTGCGCGTCCAGAGCCTGTGCTCCGCAACGGGAAAGGCCACAACAGTGATTGGCCCGCGTACCACAAAAAAAAAAAAAAAAAGGGAGAAGAGTCAAATCAATACAATTAGAAATGAAAAAGGAGAAGTAACAACTGATACTGCAGAAATACAAAAGATCATGAGAGATTACTACAAGCAACTCTATGACAATAAAATGGACAACCTGGAAGAAACGGATAAATTATTAGAAATGCAAAACCTTCCAAGTCTGAACCAGGATGAAATAGAAAATATAAACAGACCAATCACAAGCTCTGAAACTGGGACTGTGATTAAATATCTTCCAACAAAAAAAGCCCAGGACCAGATGGCTTCACAGGAGATTTCTATCAAACATTTAGAGAAGAGCTTACACCTAATCTTCTCAAACTCTTCCAAAATATAGCAGAGGGAGGAACACTCCCAAACTCATTCTATGAGTCCACCATCACCCTGATACCAAAACCAGACAAAAACGTCACAGAGAAGGAAAAGTACAGGCCAATATCACCGATAAAAATGGATGCAAGAATCGTCAACAAAATACTAGCAATCAGAATGCAACAGCACATTAAAAGAACCATACACCATGATCAAGTGGAGTTTACCTCAGGAATGCAAGGATTCTTCAATATACACAAATCAATCAATGTGATACACCATATTAACAAAGTGAAGGAGCAAAACCACATGATCATCTCAATAGATGCAGACAAAGCTTTTGACAATATTCAACACCCATTTATGATAAAAACCCTCCAGAAAGTAGGCATAGAGGGAACTTTCCTCAACATAATAAAGGCCATATATGACAAACCCACAGCCAACATTGTTGTCAATGGTGAAAAAATGTAACCATTTCCACCAATATCAGGAACAAGACAAGGTTGCCCAATCTCACCACTATTATTCAACATAGTTTTGGAAGTTTTTGCCACAGCAATCAGAGAAGAAAGAGAAACAAAAGGAATCCAAATCGGAAAAGAAGTAAAACTGTCACTGCAGATGACATGATACTATACATAGAAAATCCTAAAGACACTGCCAGAAAACTACTAGAGCTAATCAATGAATTTAGTAAAGCAGCAGGATACAAAATTAATGCACAGAAATCTCTTGCATTTCTATACACTAAAGATGAAAAATCAGAAAGAGAAATTAAGGAAACACTCCCATTTACCACTGCAACAAAAAGAATAAAATACCTAAGGAAACAAAAGACCTGTATGCAGAAAACTATATGACACTGATGAAAGAAATTAAAGATAATACAAACAGATGGAGAGATATACCATGTTCTTGGACTGGAAGAACCAGCATTGTGAAAATGACTCTACTACCCAAAGCAATCTACAGATTCAATGCAATCCCTATCAAACTACCAATTTTTCACAGAACTAGAACAAAAAATTTCACAATTTGTATGGGAACCCGAAGAGCCAAAGCAATCTTGAGAAAGAAAAACGGAGCTGGAGGAATCAGGCTCCCTGACTTCAGACTATACTACAAAGCTACAGTAATCAAGACAGTATGGTACTGGCACAAAAACAGAAATATAGATCAATGGGACAGGAAAGACCAGAGATAAATCCACACACATATGGTCACCTTACTTTTGATAAAGGAGGCAAGAATATACAATGGAGAAAAGACAGACTCTTCAACAAGTGGTGTTTGGAAAACTGGACAGCTACATGTAAAAGAATGAAATTATAACACTCCCTCACACCACACACAAAAACAAACTCCAGATGGATTAAAGTCCTAAATGTAAGGCCAGACACTATAAAACTCTTAGAGGAAAACATAGGCAGAACACTGTATAAGGTAAATCACAGCAAGATCCTTTTTGACCCATTTCCTGGAGAAATGGAAATAAAAACAAAAATAAAGAAATGGGACCTAATGAAACTTCAAAGCTTTTGCACAGCAAAGGAAACCATAAACAAGACAAAAAGACAACCCTCAGAATGGGAGAAAATATTTGCAAATGAAGCAACTGACAAAGGATTAATCTCCAAAATACACATGCAGCTCATGCAGCTCAATATCAAAAAAACATACAAGCCAATCCAAAAATGGGCAGAAGACCTAAATAGACATTTCTGCAAAGAAGATATACAGATTGCCAACAAACACATGAAAGGATGCTCAACATCACTAATCATTAGAGAAATGCAAATCAAACCGACAATATCGTATCAACTCACCCTGGTCAGAATGGCCATCATCAAAAAATCTATAAACGGGCCTCCCTGGTGGTGCTGTGGTTGAGAATCCGCCTGCCAGTGCGGGGGACATGGGTTCAAGCTCTGGTCCAGGAAGATGCCACGTGTGGCGGAGCAACTAAGCCCGCATGCCACAACTACTGAGGCTGCTCTCTAGAGTCCGCAAGCCACAACTACTGAGCCCACATGCTTAGAGCCCGTGCTCCACAACAAGGGAAGCCACCTCAATGAGAGGCCCGTGCATTGCAACGAAGAGCAGCCCCTGCTCGCTGCAACTAGAGAAAGCCCGCGTGCAACAAGGAAGACCAACATGGCCAAAAATAAATAATAAATTAATTAATTAAAAAAAAACTATAAGCAATAGATGCTGGAGAGGGTGTGGAAAAAAATGCAACCCTTTTGCACTGTTGGTGGGAATGTAAATTGATACAACCACTATGGAGAACAGTATGGAGGTTCCTTAAAAAACTAAAAATGGAACTACCATATGACCCAGCAATCCCACTACTGGGCATATACCCTGAGAAGACCATCATTCAAAAAGAGGCATGTACCACAATGTTCACTGCACCTCTATTTACAATAGCCCGGACATGGAAGCAACCTAAGTGTCCATTGACAGATGAATGGATAAAGAAGATGTGGCACATATATACAATGGAATATTACTCAGCCATAAAAAGAAACGAAATTGAGTTATTTGTAGTGAGGTGGATGGACCTAGAGTCTGTCATACAGAGTGAAGTAAGTCAGAAAGAGAACAACAAATACTGTACGCTAACACATATATACGGAATCTAAAATTTAAAAAAAAAAGGTTCTGAAGAACCTAGCGGCAGGACAGGAATAAAGACGCAGACGTAGAGAATGGACTTGAGGACATGGGGAGGGGGAAAGGTAAGCTGGGACGAATTGCGAGAGTGGTGACACAGATATATATACACTACCAAATGTAAAACAGATAGCTCGTGGGAAGCAGCCGCATAGCACAGGGAGATCAGCTCGGTGCTTTGTGACCACCTAGAGGGGTGGGAAAGGGAGGGTGGGAGGGAGACGCAAGAGGGAGGAGATATGGGGATATTTGTATATGTATAGCTGATTTACTTTGTTATAAAGCAAAGACTAATGCATCATTGTAAAGCAATTATATACTCCAATAAAGATGTTCTAAAAAAAAAGCAAAGAAAAGGGTCGTATGTGGGGTGATTCTAAAGGATGTAGGATTTCTCTATGAGGTGATGAAAATGTTCTAAAATTGACTGTAGGATATTGCATATATCTGTGAATATTCTATAAACTATTGAATTGTATACTTTAAATGGGCTAATTGTATGGTATATGAATTATATCTCAGTAAAAGTTAAAAAAAAAAAAAAACCAGAAGGGAAGAAGTAAAACTGTCACTATTTGCAGATGACATGGTATTTTATATAGAAAACCCTTAAGTCTCCACCAAAAAACTATTAGAATAAATGAACTCAACTAATTTGCAGGATTCAAGATTAATATAGAGAAACCTGTTGCTTTTCTATACACTAGTAATGAACTATCAGAAAGAGAAAGTAAAAAGCCAACCCTGTTTAAAAATCACATCAAAAAGAAGAAAACACCTAGGAACAAACTTGACCTAAGAGGTGAAAGACCTATACTCTGAAAAGTATAAAACAGTGATGAAGCAAATTGAAGATGATACAAAGAAATGGAAATATATCTTGTGCTCTTTGATTGAAAGAATATTGTTAAAATGCCCATACTACTCAAAGCAATCTATAGATTTAATACAATCAATCCCTATCAAAATACCAATGACATTTGTCACAGAACTAGAACAAATAATTCTGAAATTCTCATGGAACCATGGAACACCCTGAATTGCCAAAGCAATCTTGAGAAAAAAGAACAAAGCTGGAAGTATCACCCTCCCAGACTTCAAACTATACTACAAAATTACAGTAAGAAAAACAGCATGGTACTGGCATAAAAACTGACACACAGATCAGTGAAACAGAATAGAGAGCCAAGAACTAAACCCACACACTTATGTTGAATTAATCTATAACAAAGTTGGCAAGAATATACAATGGAGAGAAGACAGTCTCTTCAATAAGAAAACTTATTGGGAAAACTGGGCAGCTACATGTAAAACAATGAGATTAGAACCATTTACTCACATTGTATACAAAAATAAACTCAAAATGAATTAAAAACCTAAATGTAGACCTGAAACAATAAAACTCCTAGAAGAGAATATAGGCAGAACACTCTTTTACAAAAATCATAGCAATTGTTTTTTGTTCTGTCTGTTAAGGCTAAAGAAATAAAAGCAAAAATAAACAAATGGAACTTAATTAAACTTAAAACCTTTTGCACAGCAAAGAAAACCATTAACAAAATGAAAAGAAAACTGAAAGAATGGCAGAAAATATTTGCAAGTGATATAATCAACAAGGGGTTAATATCCAAAATATATAAACAGCTCATAAAACTCAGTATCAAAAAACCCAATGAAAAAAATGGACAGAATACTTGCATAGACATTTTTCCAAAGTGGACATACAGGTGGTTAAACAAGCACATGAAAAGATGCCCAACATTGCTAACTGTTAGAGAAATGGAAATCAAAACAGTGAGATTATCACCTCACACCTGCCAGAGTGGATATCATCAAAAAAGTCTATTAATAACAAATATTGGCGAGGATGTGGAGAAAAGGACACCTGTGTATACTGTTGTTGGCAATGTAAATTGGTACAGCTACTATGGAAAACAGTATGGAGGTTCCTCAAAAAATTTAAAAAAGTACTACCATATGACCCAGCATTTCCACTCCCGGGTATATAACCGGAAAAAAAAAATAAAAACGCTAATTCAAAAAGATACATGCACCTCAGTGTTCATAGCAGCACTATTTATAATGACCAAGGTATAGAAGCAACCCAAGTGTCCATTAGCAGATGAATGGATAAAGGAGATATGGTATATACACACAATGGATTATCACGCAGCCATAAAGAAAAATGAAATTCTGTCATTTGCAGCAATGTGTCTAGATCTAGAGAATATTATCCTTCATGAAATAAGTCAGACAGAAAAAAACCAAATACTGTGTGATATCACTTGTATGCGTAATCTAAAAAATAAAACGAATGTATATGCAAAAGAGAAACAGACTTACAGATACAGAAAACAAACTAGTGGTTACCAGTGGGGAGAGGAAAGGGAGGAGGGGCAAGATAGAAATATGGAATTAAGTGATATAAACTACTGTGTATAAAATAGATAAGCAACAAGGATATACAAGATAGAAATATGGAATTAAGTGATATAAACTACTGTGTATAAAACAGATAAGCAACAAGGATATACTGTACAGCACAGGGAATTATAGCCATTATTTTGTAATAATTTTAATGGAGTGTAATGTATAAAAATACTGGATCACTATGCTGTACATCTGAAACATATTATAAATCAACTATACTTCCATTTAAAAATTAACCATCAAAAAACTGAGGTTTTGGTAACCTTTTTATATAATATCTCTAAAAATTAACAATGTAAAATAAACAAGTAACAACATTCCAAGTAAAGCATCTCAGAAATCAGCTGTAGGGAAATATGCAGACCCTGCTGATATGGGACAGTATAGGTTTTCATTGCTGATTACAGCAATGAGCAAATATAGTTCTTTGAAAAACAGGTATTATTTAAGTTACAAAGAATTAGACAATATGGCAAAGCTAATTTAATATTTGCTTCTTTAAGAGACATTTTCCTTCCCTTCCCTAGCTGTCTTCTGTATATCACACCCATATGACAAATAGCCCTTGTCCTTCAGGTCCAAGAGGCTGGATTTTAGTCCTAAAAGTGTGATACTGTGCAAGGCACTTAAACTCTCTGATCCTTCACTCCTCCTCATCAAAATAGGGTTAATAACTTCTCATAAGGTTTGTGGATTAAACAATGTAAGGTATGCAAAGTTCCTGCCATATAGCCGGGCATGTACGCTCAGTGCCCAGTAAGTATCTTTCCTCCACCCTTCATTTTAAGAAAATAGAAAATATGCATATCTTGTTACATCATGACTTTAAATGTGCCCTCTTGGTCAATCCTCACAGCACTCCCTTCAATAGATAGATCTCAAACAAATTTCAGTATGCCAACTCCAAAATGTTTTTCAGTAGTTCTCAAAACTGAGAAATAAACAGCCACCATTTAAAAGAGGGGTGGTGGGAAATAACATGGATTAACTAAAGCACAAGTGCTCAGCGGTCACCTGAGCACTTAAGTTACAAAAATGCAGTACCAAAAATAAAATGCTGCCTCTTCTGGCCATCACTCACAACAATGCAATTGCAAAGACAATTGCAAATTTGGTCACATGTCAAGTGGAAAGTTAAAAAACTGGCCATCCAAGTAGGCCAGGTTAAATTAGTATTAATTTTTAAAGTCATTTTGAAAATTAAAACATAAAACTTTCCAGTCCTCAAAGCTCTTACGGATTCCCTGAAAAGATGTCATCATAGATACCAAAGTGTGAAAACAAAGTTTCATAGGAACAGCATTTTGTATTTTTCTAAAAAGCATATTCAAGTCTTCAGGGGCTAGAGCTGAAACTGAACTGTATCACATTTTACAATTAGCATCTTTATCCCTATTTAAAATGCATTTTAATGCAAGTAAAAATCACTGCTTTGAAGAAAGCAGGGTAAAAGGAATGATGAAAATACAGTTCACTTTATACTTTATTCCTATTTCTAAATTTATGTTTTGCTGTCTTTTTGCAATCATTGCTTGGGAATTTGGGTAATCCAGGGTCATAATCAAACCTATGCAACTAAGCCAGGGATATGACAGAATGTATCCCCATGTATAAAGAAAGAGGGAATGGTAGGAACTGCGGTGAACTAAAGAGGGGGCAACCTCCATCCAGTTCCCAGTTAGGATAACCACAGAAAACACATGAACCAGTGTTCCAAATCTTCTATTTTTTATTTTATGCGAAAACTAGAATTTCACATAAAACATGATTTTCCAAAGATGCAGCAATTTCAATTAAAAAAACAAAGCACTATGCAAACTAAAGAAAACATCTATCTGTGAGACAAATTCACCTTCAGACCCAACTGTGACTACCAATATTTACAGACAATTGAGTTTGGGATGGAGAAGCATAATTGAAGTTGAAGGAGATTACGAACAGTTTAACTCACCCCTTTCTTTCCTACACCCCACCTCTCCTGAAAATATTTAGTTAAGTGTATTCTTTACAGAACTTTCTTCTATATTGGCAGGGGTTTGATTTATTATAATAATAAGATACACAATTCATGAAGATTATTTTAGTTGGTTGGCAGGTAGTACCCTTACCAATTTCCTTATTTCTGAATCGAGGAAACTAAAAATCTCAGAAGCTAAGCAGCTTTGTAAATGTTTTTTTTAAAAAAGATAATAGTTCGTTGGAAATAAGTCCCCCAAACTAGAGTTTTAGCCAAGGGCTTTTTTGATGGCATCACTGTGACATCTGATTTAATCAAACACCACTCCCATGGGCCCTCCACTGAGGGGTAACTGTGACTTGACTTCGTAAGTTGCCAATTGTTACACAAATTATCCTCCACCCCCAACACATTGCCATCATGGACATGAACTTTACTGCTGACAAATTTGGAATTTATACCTTAAGTGCATTTATCTTAGCTTAAGTCTATATATTTATATCCAGTTATCTGACTAGACATCTCCACTTAGATGTCCAAAGAATTTGCAAACTCATTAATCTAATACTGTTTTGTGGTTTCCATCCCCTTGATATCCTCCAAATCCACAATCATCTGATTTTTGCATTGTCATTGTTTTAGTCCAGGCTTTTTTCATTTTCACCTGCCCTATTGGGAGGACCCTCTTGCTACATTTCAATCAGTTCCTACCCCCTCTTAAGTTTTATCTAAGAAGTCAGCTGAATTTTGTCAGTCCCCTATTTAAAATCCCACAATTACCAATTGACCTCAGATAATAAAAGTCCAAACCTGTGACCCCAGCCTACAGGATCATTCATGGTCTGGCCTCAGCTCACTGCTCTAGCCTCATCACTCCCCAGTCTTCCCCATTAACCCTCTCTGCCTTGATCACTCTGAACACAAGTGTAGTTGGCCCGGGCATACCAGATTCCTGTGGGTCAGACTTACAGCGATGAGTCAACCTCATTTGAACTACACTGAGAGTGGAGTGAGGGTGATTTTTCAAACAAAAATAGGGGATGCTATTACCAGAAAAAGACAGTGATTTCTCTCCTACTTGAAATGTATTTGGACATACAGACTCCATCACTTAACAATACCGTGATGGTGAGGCTTATCTACGGAATTTATATACTAGGTATGTCTGTAGATCCAGGTGTAAAGTTTTAACATCGATGGTATCTGCTTTAGAAAATTTGCTCCCCAGATATGTCAGTTCTCTCTTGTCTCTTTGCCATTTGTAATGCAGCTCTCTCTTCCTATAATATACTTCTTTCTCTTCGATGGTCCCCCTTTGTCTTCAAGATTTGGCTCAAGTGTCGCCTTCTCAAAGGAAGCTTCCCTTCCTCTGATCTTAGATGTTCCTCATGTGAGCGTCCCTAGCGCTTTGTGCTTAACGATCAGGGCATTTACATGACGACAAGAACTAACCCTTATCATGGAATTCTGGCACAGGGCTTAAGGATTCAATAAACATTCAAAGAATGAAGGAACAATAAATGGCCAATTTATATTTAATAAAAGCTAGCTACCAATCCAGTTTATCCCATGTAATGCTGTATCATTCACATTCTAACAAAGAATGACTACTCCCTGCCCCACCTCCACACACACACACACACACACACACACACATGCGTGTATACACACATGCTCCCCAGCATACCCCCATCTCCTCACCTTATCAGGGGTAAGTAGAACCAAACTGCTGGGTGGCCCACAGAACCTACCTATCTCCACACGGGTTGGAAAATTGAAGTGTTTGCGATCCACAGTCCTAGCACAACAACATGAACGCACATGATCTCAACAATGATATCTGGTGGTTTATTTTGACCGAGGCTTATTTACTCTAAATTGGATAAGGGTTAACTTAATTACAGACATCTTACAGTTAAGTGGCTCAGTGATCACTGCCTGGAATGATCCTTATGTCTTGGTGTCTATCAACACATACAAACCACCCATCAGGTCACTAATTGGCGCACTCCATATAGAAGTCTCTAGAGAGAAGCTAAGAAACTAAGTACTCTCTAGCTTCAGTGTACTCTTGAAGCATGCTTTCCCTGGAGATCAGTGCTGTCAAAGGGCACTTTGATCAGGGGAGACCATCAAGGCTCCTCCTCACTTTCCGTATGTCAGGATTTTAACAGATACACAATATTGTACTAAATCCAATGTCATCACTTTGATACTTACGAGGAAGCAAAATAAAATGGGCAATTAAAAATCTATGAAGGTCAATTGATTTTCTCTACTAGCAATTATGCCTTATAATTGTTTGCTGAAAGAGGGATTGGCATTTTATAAAGCTAATGATTGGCTGGGATTCTTTGCTTACTGAACCTCTGTGGGTTCAGAGTTTGGGTCTGGATAAAAACCAAGAGGTGAGCAGCATTTGAGAAGCCTCTCCAAAGCCTTTCATCTAGAAGCTGGCTGGTTAGCTCACGAGGTTTCTGACATTTCCCCCCTTCCAACCAGGCTGGAACCCCACTGTAATCAAAATTCACAATGTTCCAGAACCTAGACTTTGGTCCTCATTAAAAACCCAACAGACAAAAAAGTCCAGGAGGCCTGCTAGCCAAACCTTTTCACACGGCAGGGAAGGTGTGCATTCGGTTTTATTTTTAAGTTAGCAGACTAGGTCGGGACTCATTTTGAAGTCTGATGAAAGACTAAGAGCCCATGTTTCATCTTCTGATTAATCCAAAATTAAACAATTCAGAGATTTTGATCGCTTAGGCTTTTTCTTTAAAACAAATATGACAGATAATAAATAGCCTTCTCTAGTACACATAGAAGGACACAGTGTGTTTGCCGCAGGCTCTTGATGGACCATTCTTCAGCTTATTCTAAGATCAGATAGTAAATCGCAATTTCCTTTTTAAACACTGTTACAATTTTCACCTCTTACAGAAACCACAGTGTGTGTATTCTACTACTTAGACATTACTTACCTGCTGCTTATGTTCCCAGTAATAACCTATCTTGACGTTTTAAAAACATTTTTGAAGAAGTGGGCACCTGATTTACGTAAGCCTTGTAGTACATGAAAGGAGAAAGGAATTAGGCATCTTTGGCAAGGCTCATTAGCTGCATTTGAGTTAAACATACATCTTTGGAGAATAATAAGGTATTCTGGATTTTCCAAGTTTTTTTCCCCTAAATCAAGACTTGAAAATTAAAAGATTTTTAAAATAATAAATGATCAATCCCAAAGGAAATAAATGGGAACCTCAACACACCAAGCAAGATCATGGCTGTTTCAGGGAGAGAGAGGACTAGCCCTCTACATAAAGTGCCTGTCACCACCTGACTTTAATAGCCCCCCCTTCTGTGACCACCGTAGTCCTCTTCACCTCTGGTCCCACTGACCATCCACCTCCAAGCACAGTAAGGAACTCCATCACTCAGGTCCGCACAGGAGTTTGTCTACATCCTCTTTCTAACTCATCACAATGCATTGTGATTATTTGCTTCCTTGAACGTCTTCCCCACAGCCTGTCATCTCCCCAAGGACTAGGACTTAATTGTCTTCATTCCCAGCATATAGCAGAGCACCCAGCACATTTATTTGCATATGCATTTGTTTATTTACACCTTGACTCTCTGCAAAAGAATATTTTGAGGTGTTTTATAGAACAGAGGTATTTATAATTCGAAGGAATAAAAGATAAATCCATAACTAAAAGAGCAGAGTAAAAATAAAAGGTGGTTAGTCAGTGCCTGGCACAGCTACAAGAGTCTATCAGTCAGGGTCTCAGCAGAAATCTGATGGGACATTCAAATGGAATCCATTAAGGACAGTTTGGTAAAGGGAATGTTTGCAAAAGTGTTGAAAAGGTTTAAGAAATGGAAAAAGTGGGTAGTGGAGTGCCTCTGGGAAGATAACAGAATCAACTCCACCAGTTTTTACTACTCTAGACCTGAAGCGTAAGGACAGGAGTGGTTGGTTTACTAGAACCCAGAGAAAGAACTCTAAGGAAAGGCCACCGGATAGGAGCTGTGGACTTACGAAGGGAAGTAGCTAACCTGCAGTGTCCAAACCTGCAGAGTTCATGGAATAAGTACCTAGTCTCTCTCTTCCCAGCTTTAGATCTCTTTGTTGGTACCTCACATGGGCCAAATCTAGTGGAAGCCCAAGGACAGAGAGCCTCCTGAATACAGTCCATATGGGTCAGGTCCTAGAGTCCAAAGCCGCGTGCAGGAAAGAGGGGTAAGGAGAAGACATCTAACACATAGTACGGGCTTGCTAATTCGGTTACAGACATACTAACAACCAGCCAGGATAAAATGAGAACATAATTAGTTCCAAAAATCAGAACATTTACCACTAATAATATGTCAGTTGTTTATGAAAAAACCTGAGATAAAAAGCTCCATGGGAACCCCTAAGAGTGACTTTCACAGAGTTCCTTCTTGTAGCCTATGCCTAGAGGCACACCATGCGCCCAGTATACAGAGCAGTTAAGAAGTAATTTCACAAGGTCACCATAATGGGTTATAAACCTACCCGTTTCATAGCTTGATGATCTAGGGGTAAATGTTAAATAACTTGGAGGAAACATCAAACTGATTATCTTTAATGTAATTCTCCAAGAATGCTGGTCACTTTGTTTTTAACAAAGATTTTGATAAAAGTTGAACACACAATTAACATACCCTGGCAGGGCTTCCCTGGTGGCGCAGTGGTTGAGAGTCCGCCTGCCAATGCAGGGGACACGGGTTCGTGCCCCGGTCTGGGAAGATCCCACGTGCCGCGGAGCGGCTGGGCCCGTGAGCCATGGCCGCTGAGCCTGCGCGTCCGGAGCCTGTGCTCCGCAACGGGAGAGGCCACAGCAGTGAGAGGCCTGCGTACCGCAAAAAGCAAAACAAACAAACATACCCTGGCAAAACCAAGGGTTACGTATGAAGGATAAATGTGCAGGCTTCAGTAATCAAATGAATGGAAGATAAGGCCAGTTCCTTTTGTGAAATGTAAGATGCCTAACCCAGATGTGCATCTGAATAGATGTCCAACACACACACACACACACACACACACACACACACACACACACACACACACACACACAGTCAAGCTGGCACAAGACTCTTTGAAAAGACTCCATAAACATTTGTTTTAAAAAGCAGATATTGAAACATGCAGAGAATGGGGCATACTTCCAGTTTGTGCTTTCTTCATCTTTGCTACCAAGTAGACCCCATTTTCTTCTCCTCAGTATATATTCTGACAGAAACTAGTTATTTCATTCCTTGTTACAGTACAAAGAAATAATGTCCTTCCTGATGTTCTAATCATCATCAAAATCACTAAGTTTTAAATTGCTTTTACTAACTGCTAGACAGTCTACTAAGTACTTTACATGCATTAACTCTCGCATAACTATTACCATGTGCATTTTACAGGTGAGGAAACTGAGGCACAAAGAGCTTCAGTGCCTTCCACGCGTGGTCCTTGTCTATCTCTTCAGCTTTATCTAGCCTTTCTCTTTTCCTCAATGTCTCCACTTGGAAGACATGGACCTTTTACAGTTCATCACACCTGCTGGTTTCATACCTAGGATACTGGCACAAGCTATTTGTTCTACCTAGAACATGTTTTTCTCTCTCCCTCTTCTCCTTAGTAACCACTCAACCTTCAGATTTTCTCTGAGCATGACTTCTTTAGAGATGTTTACTTCAATTCCCAGATGAGACAAAATGCCCCTATTTTAGAATCCTACGAAACTACATACCTATACTTTATAGCATTTGTCTGATTGCATTTTTCTATTTTCAGCATAATTGTTGGCTCAATATCTTCCTATTAGACTGAGAGCTACATGAGGGTGAACAATGTCTTTTCTGTTTACTAGTGTATCAGTGGCACCTAGTACAGCACCTGGAACAATGTAGGTGTTTCTGGAGCCAGCAGTGTGCTAGGTGTTGTAGATAGAACATTAAAAAAGATGGACTTTATCTCTTTGCTCATGTAGTGTTTAGCGTAAGAGGAAAAGGTAATCAATAAGTAAGTGCAATGCCATGTGTGGCAGGGGTTAAAACAGGAGAGGTTCCAGGGAGAACCAAGAGGCGGAGGGTTAAGGAAGGTTTCCCAGATACAAAAGCCCTAAATAATAGTGATCACTATGTAGGTGCTTTAGGTATAGTGATTCCCACTGATGTTAAGAGGGAGGTAAATAAGGAAACTGAGGAGCAAGGAAGGTGTATGACTTGCCAAGTTTGCTCAGCTAATTAGAAGGGGAGCTGGATTCAAACCTAGACAGTCTGGGTTGCACTTCGGCGTTCTTAATTCCACCCTGCACCAAGCCTTTGAGTTGCCTAGGCAAAGGAGAGGCCAGACAGGCAGGGCTCCAAACAAAGGGTAGAGCAAAAGCAATGGCTCTGAGCAAAAAAGGACTTTAAGCTTTTAAGAAACATTGCATTTTTAGAAAGAAGAAGCAAGACCCCCCCCCCCAAAACACTAGCTATAACGTGGAGACTAGAATGGAGCAAGGCAAGCCAAAAATAGGTTACCTTTTTCTCATATCCACTTAAAATCCTTTGGGACCTGTGTTCCTTGGAAGACCGTAAGTGAACACTGCTCTACATAAACCAGAGATGGGATTAAGCCTTGATTTCTATATGGGTCAGCACTCCTTTTCAAGACCACAAACAGAAGACTACATTGAATTAAACATTTTACCAGATACATGCTTTGGTCACAAAAATGGCCCAAAAAGGGAATCTGACTTGGTTCAGAACAAACCCATTTCCAGAAGTTCACACAATCTCAGTGTTTCAGAAGTTGAAAGAAATTTGATCTTATCAAGTCTATGTGTAACAACAAGGAAAAAATAAAAGGACAGTTACTACTAACTACTTCCCCTAAAAAAAAATTCAAAGAGGATATAGTTAAAAAAACAGTGAGCTGCTTTTTCATCCTCATATCTTTGAAGGACTGTGCAGGGGTGGAGGGTGGCAGCGCTAGATCAGGCATTTTTGCACACACTACCCACAGGGAAATCTAAATCTATAACCATCATCATAAAATAAAACGAGAAGCAAATCAGAAAGGAATGAATGAAGGGCAAGTGATAGCCGAGGGGTTTACAATAATCAATTATTAAAATGCCTTAAAAGAGCAAAGAAAATGCTTATCAGATCAGCAAAGCACCTTTTAATAAATAATATGATTTGGGTTTAATTAATGGCCTAATTAGAGTTTTACCCAATAGGCTTAAATGCTCCAAAGGAACAGTTTGAGTCTCTTTGGTAGATCATCTGTGTTTTAAAAAATGTTCTAATTACGTATTTGCTTGAGTAAATAATGTGAATTTTACAAAACTGCCTAATGATATATTTATGTGACTGTATTTACCCAAATGGCCTCTCATTCTGTACTAATGGAGTTGGGATAACCATTCCTAGGAGACATGGGAAAGTAGGATGGCTCCAGCTTTCACCCAAACACCCCTGTTATTCTCACACTGTTCTCATTTTCTCTTGCCCCAAAACACATCACTGAAAGCATGTGACCCACTTGTTCATCATCAATTTAAATAGGAAAAAAAAATTCTTCCTCAGCCTTTTGTGTAAACACATTTTGCAGAAAGGGTACAGACTTGAAAAATGAGTATTAATGCTGTATAATGCTCCATTAAAAGTGGATAATGAGACTGTGACTAAGACAGGACATTCAAGGTTTAAGTAGCTGCATAATTTACTCTGTTCGTTATATAGTATCTTACAATGCATTACAAAAAAATCAGACTATGTGTTGGAATCAGATTGCTGTGACTTAAGGCCACATAATGGTCTGTACTAGGTAACAGAAGTCATAGAAAAACTGTTTGAATATCCCAGCTTTGTGGGGGCATGTATCCATTCAAGACTTTTAAGTTGTTTTCATGTTTAAGAGACATAAATCTAGAAAAAGTGGATGGCTATCTATTCATAAAATTGCATGAAGGAACTAAGAGTTTCATTTCATAGTTCTCATAAATCTAACTCTTAGCAGACATTCACTGCTTAAAATTAGGTGATCTTATTTTGATTCACAAAATAGCATGTCTCTGGGAAGGAAACACAGTATTTACATTTCCAATCATGCTACAGACAAGGTGAGAGAGTTTACCAAAACACGTATAAAAAAGGATAAAGTAAATGGTTGAGAGAACAAGGGAATAAGGAAAACTAGATGAGAAAATAAAATGGAGCAGTAAGATTAGCATCCTATCCCATGCATTCAGTGTCTGTAGACATTGAGCTTCCAAGAGGCCAAAGCAAAGCAGGAAACAAGATGGTTTCACAAATCAATAGAGTCAATCAGCAAGATCTAAAATTGGTTCACGAGATGAAACTGACGAGGTGTACACAGTACTTTCAGCAACATCCCAATAGAAGATACAAGAGTAAGTTTCATACGATTGTCAATTACCATTGTAGGACTGAGTTCCATACTTTTAAAAAGGTAATATATAATAAATGTAACACTGACTGTGCCGACACAGCAGTGTCCCTCTTGGGTGATTCAGAAGGCATTCCAATAACAGTAAGGTCTCAGGGCCCTCCTTATAGGCACTAATTGTGTTTTACTATAATTGGGCAAAATTGCTACTTAATTGAGGGTTCAAGCTGACAGAGTGCCAGATTAACTAATTTTCACCTTAACAAATGTGTAATTATTTATTAAAATTTTGAATTCCTCTGCTGATGTCCTTTATGTTACTTCTTACCCTGGGCACTATCTCACAGAGCTCAGATAATCCCATTGCTCAGATCAGAAGACCTGTGATTCTGATTTGCGGAGTAAAGATGCCTATGGCATGGACCCCCAAGCTCTATAATCCCAGCGGTTTTTTATTCTAGTTCAACAGCATCTGAGGCTGCTTGTCTGCAGGAGGATAGTGGCAGCACCATCTGTTTACTCTGGCCTCATTTGCCAGGATCAAGGAGGAAATTGAAGGCACTAAGCTGACTTTTTAAGAAACTTTGCAGTAATTGAAAAGAGAGGGTGATAAACGTGAGGGGGGCTGTTTGGCACCTTAATTATAGTGGTCACTCCATGGGCTGCATAATAAAGCTAAGGCGCATTTTTTTTTTTTTTCTTTCTGCGGTACACGGGCCTCTCACTGTTGTGGCCTCTCCCGTTGCGGAGCACAGGCTCCGGACGTGCAGGCTCAGCGGCCATGGCTCACGGGCCCAGCCGCTCTGCGGCACGTGGGATCCTCCCGGACCGGGGCACGAACCTGTGTCCCCTGCATCGGCAGGCGTACTCTCAACCACTGCACCACCAGGGAAGCCCTAAGGCGCATTTTTGAAATAGTACCAAGCTAAGCGCAAACCATAACTCCAAGAGCCTTGAAGAGGAGCCCATCCACTCAAGTAGTCATTTATAATTAGGATGTGAAACTCAGCCCTGTAGTCATTGATTATTGAAATTGCCTTAAGGAGATCTCCAAAACAACTTCCTCTCTTGATTCACCTCCTCCTCCCCTTTCTAAAAGTAGCAAATGGAATCCATGAGATTAGCCTCTTATGAGCAAATAGGCAGAGATGAAATGCAGCCAGGAGCTAATTCTTGGCAGGACCCAGAAGGGAGGTGCCAGGAGGACATGGGTGGATCATCGGAGAATTGATGGGAAAGATTCTCTGCTCCCAGAAGAGAGCAGGCTTCAATGGTTTCTCTCAAGTTTTCTTGCACATTAGCAGAACATATGCTCTGCTCATGTGGGCAGCTCCTGGGGGGAGCACATCAGCATCTAAGCGGAGAGTTTCAAAGATTCTGTTTAGAAAATGAGACGTAGTATGACTGCAGAAGCTACACATGTCCTCAGCTTCCACAGAACATATTTCTTTGTTTTTTTTTCATTCTATGGCTACCAGAAGAAAAAAATACAACTTTACTCTGAAACACAAAGGAGAAAAGAATCTATTTTTTTTTAAGAGGATGGTGGGTAGCTGGAGGGAGGGAAAAAGGAGAGAAGAGAATGTTCTTTTCCAGACCTGAAATCAATACGTTTTATCAAACCCAAATCAAATTGTATATGCCAGAGTCATTAGACCCAGAGTCTACTTGTTAGGAATAAATATTTTGCCATAGGATTAAATCCCATTATGTCACAGAGGCTGAGTTTCTTCAGCCAACCAGAAAAACTGTGACAGGTAAAACTTGATAGCATCTATACAGTGGGAGATGCAGGAATCACAGAAGCCCCAAATTTAAATGAGAAACCATGCAGTTTTCTGTGTCCCAGATCAGAACTATGCCTTTTTGGGCAGTCCTGGATTGTCAAACTCACATTTGGGATAAGTCATATTTGCCTCTGATGCCCACCCTGGCCCCTGCCCCTTCTTCTGCATGTCTCCCCACTGCGTCTGTGGTACTGTCACCACTCTGCTCGTAGGCACTCATTCTGAAACCCATCCTCTCAAACTGCTCTTCCTGGCATTATCCCATTCCCCCTCTTTCCTAGCTCCTTTTTCACCATCAAACCTTGCTATTTCATTTGCTATGTTCTCAGGAACTTGGTGACACGTGAGTTTTATTAAATACAGAGATAAATCGTGAATGTGTTACACCCTCCAGAAAGCAGATTTATAGTCAACAGCAGCCTTAATGACATAACTCCCAGAAGAGCATATTGGAAGCATGGCAGTATGGAAAGAAAACTATCTGTAATGTCTTTCAGCCTACTCCAGCAAACAGCACTTTAGTAGTTAGGATGGCTTTGGCTGCAAGTAATAAAATCTGACTTGAGTGGTCAAAATGATAGGGATATTTTATCACCCCATATGAGGATCCTTAAGTACTGAGTAGGTGCTCGGCTGCCCATCTCTTTGCTCTACCCAACTCAGCCTCTCCCCCAGCTCGTCTCAGCTAAATTTTCTTATGTCGGCAAGATGCCCACCATAGAGGCATCCCACAATGACACAACCAAGTCCAGAAAAAACAGCGGGTATCTCATCCTCCATATCTGTATTTATCAGAGAGAAAACATTTTACCGTTGCTCACCAGCAATATTCTCACATGTCATATGCTCCTTCCTAACTCAGTAATTGTCAAGGGCAACATGTAAATTATACCTGGCTTAGACAACTCACACTGCCATTTAGTCACTTGGGAGAGGGCAGGCCTCCCAAACAAAATCAAGATTCTTTACATACTGAACCCAATAAACTTAAATGTCAATTTGGTCTTGCATCCTTAATGTATTTTGCTTTAAATTCAGTAAGCCTGTCCTTCCTTCTGCAGAAGGTTTCACCACACTCTGAGCTGTAGAAATTTCAGTGTAAGTAAAAGGAAGGGAAGGAAAAGAGGAAGCAGAAGACAAACAGTTTTGTAGAGTCTAAATTTTGCAGAGTCTAGAAGATTTTATTACGTGATTGCCAGTTTCCCATAACCATTGGCCTTCCCAATAACTCAAAACTCAGAAGCAAGTATGTATCTTAGACTACAAAAATCACATCAGGAGCAAGTGAGTACAGGTGTGGTCCACTATGTTGATGAGTCAGGAATTGGGAATGATATTTTACAGTGATTTCAAGTCAAAGCACCAATCACAATGAAGACGATGTTTTTCTGGAAGTTGAAGAAGCTATAAAAATATATCTTAAGCCTTTGTTTCATTGATCTAGAGTGAAAAAAAAAACCAGCCGTGTCCACTCCTCCAAATGTCAAATTGACTTTTAAGTGGATTCCAATGATTAAAAAGTGAACTGAAACCTGAAGGTTTTTTCCCTGAAAAGTAAGTTCTACGAGCACAACTGGCTAGATGCAGGGTCTCTGGCCTGCATCTCTTCATCTGCGCATGAACCTCACAGCACCCTGACCTCCATCACATGACCTTCCACAAACAGGTTTATACTACGAAATATCAATATATTGCCTCAACTTATCTCAAAATAGGGACAAGACCTTCCTCATCTTTATAGCACTCCCTAGTGCTTGGAACAGTGCTAATTAATAGCCATCAATCTAAATCTATTCAAAAACAATTGCTTGGTTTGAAAAACTGTATAAAACAACTGACTTGTTTATAGTGTGCTCTATTTAACAATATAGGGAAGGGATGTGTTGGGAGAGTTTCTTTGAAACATGTTAAAACAGAAAGTTTAATCCTTAATGTTTAAACCTTTACTCATTGAAAAACCGAGACTGCCAGAATAAAGGTTGTGAAATAGTCATGTATTCATTGTACTGAAAAAATCAAGACACATTAGTGTATTAGCAATTCTGGATGAAAGGTTCACTTCTAGAAATCATGTTTCTTCTACAGATACATCTCAACAGACTAATATAAGTCGGGTGGGGTCTTCTCCAAGAACCAACGCCGGAGCTCTGGCTTGAAAGCTCTTCACAACAGACAAGAGACGAAAGAGTAAAGCAGACCTCCTGTGCTATTCTCATAGCATTGCTGTTTGTCCGGGTAATACCACATGATATAAAGTAACACCTGTGGCCAGGAGAACACAACATTTTACTCAGTGGATTTCTGAACAATTACATCCTACTGGCTGGGTAAGTATTCATCCTTTCCTACTCATTTTGACCAGCAATTTTGTCGCCTAGAAAATTCAGGTGTTAAGACTGACTTTTAAGGATATTGCTATGAGTAATCACCACCAAAACAGCTAAAACTTGACTTTAGCTTTTCTTGAGGAACTTCTTTACTTAACTGTTTGCCCTTCCTGTAAGCCATGTTTGGCTTCCACCTGAATTAAATAATCTGTGAGGCAAAAATACCTTCCTTTGCTTCAGCCTGCCACAGCACCTGAAATTCTAACCATTAGTATCATTCAAATTATTCAATTAAACAACCATTGAGAGCTCACTACACGAGGGAAATACATTGATTAGTTGTGAGAAAGTTAAAAAAAAAAAAAAGTAGACACAAACTCTGTTTTATAGAGTATATAACCCACAGAGGCAAAGGATGAATAAGCAAATAATTATAATTCAGTATATATATATATACACACACTGAATTATATATATATATTATATTTATATATATGTATATAATATATATAATATATATATTATATTTATATATATATGTATATAATATATATTATATATATATTATATACATATATATATATATAATATATATATGCAAAAAATATGCTAGAGAGGATCAAAGCTAGAAGAGATATAATCCAGCTGGGAAAATCCGTTAGAAAAGCAATTGGGAAAATCTTTGTATACAAGAAAATATGTGCAAAGAATCTTAAAAGATAGATTTTTAACAGAACTAATAGTGATAGCATACAAGTAAAACAGGCATGTGAGCAAAGCAGAGCGACCTCTCCTTGGTTTATATGTTTCTTTCAAAATGGGCAATCCAAAATTGATAAAACCTAACCCAAGGACACTGCAGTGAACAGCCGACAGACAACGAGATTCAGAGGAAAGAAGATAATTGACAGGGAGGTTTCAATGGTCAAGGGAAGCCTTTGAAAGGTCCAGAACATGAGGTACAACGGGAAGATCCTGAAGTTTCTGGGGGCGGCAGGAGATCACTGGTCAATGACATGGCGATCCCAAAATGAGTTTTGCCTTCTTTACCATTTATTCTTGGGCAGTTTCTAACCTCAATGTGCATTAATCTGCTTTGACAAAGCAAAAAGAAAATAAATCCAATGGTGCACTTTGCTTGAGAATGTGGAATCTATATTGAGGCCAACCTTAGGGAAACGGGAAATCAGAGTGAAGGTTACAGCTCTGACAGCGACCTGGGCTGGCTGTGCTTTCATTCCTTTCTAGGTCACACTGACATGAGGCCCAGTGACAGCTTTGAAATCTGCCAAAGAAGTCAGCACATGCCAGGATGGAATGGGATTCCACACCCCTTTGCTTTCAGTAGCAAAGAACTCTCATCAGAAATAGTCTAGTGCTTTAAACAAAGTGCCACTTAGCTTAATCATTCTTATAATTCTAAAAGGCCTTTTGATAGCCACAAATGGGTAAGGAAACAATAAAATGACAACAGATAAATGTACCAAGGATATAAATACTAAATTAAAAGGAAAATTACAAGTAGACAACAAGTTCTACTAATAATCAATAAAAAGCAAATTAGAACAACTGCATACCATTTTTCACTTATTAAATTAGCCATTTAAAAGTTATAATATTCTATCTGATAAAGAAAGCTCTTTGCCATAGAGAAGGAACATGAGATACTGACATAAGGCTTTGATTCAGTAATTCAGTCTTTGGAAATTTATTCCAAGAAAGTATATTCTATCTATATTCTATTTGTAGATCATATTCACATTATTTCTAATAATGCAGAACCATAAACAACTTTAATATAAACCAAGGAGAATGATCAAATCTTTTTAAGACGTGAAAACTATGTGGAGCGTGGAAAATGCTTATGAAATACATCAAGGTACAAAATCACAAGAGTATAGCATGCATGCTGATAGTATCTAAAAGGAAATATAAAACAATGCTTGTTTTACTTGACTATAGGATTTACAAATAACTTTCTTTTGTCTTTTCCTACATTTTCTCTAGTACTGACATGTTGCTCTAGTAATTTTTAAAAGCTGTATATTTTTAAAACTCTTATTCATGAATTTCTAACTGCCATTGGATTAAGAAAATTATTTCATCACAGTATTTATAGCACCTGAAAGAATTCACTATATATTTGGTTGCATTCAATATATATTTGGTCTCATTCAGTTTTGCCAAATAAAGAAGAAGTTATTGCCTAAGAAATAGCCCTTGGGAGTGAGTCTTGTTTCTCAGCGCTAACTGGCAAGGATCCAGTAGGTACCCACCATGCCTATTCCTCTCTTCGAAACACACTTTCCAGTCCCAGACACTTTCCCTGCTTATTTTATTAACCTCACTGTGTTTCAACAAATAAAGTTTGTAAACCTTAGGCTTTGTAGAGCACGTATTCTTAACTAAATCAGGCACAGGTTTCTGTGTTGTTTCAACTCTGCAATGCTATAAACGTAATTGAGTCAATTCATTTCTGATCCATCACTTACAAAAAAATATAAAAGATTATTTCTTGTTAAGTGACACATGTAATGAGATAAAAAACTTGATTATAGTAATTCCTGACATCAGAATTCTTTGTTTTGTAAAAGGACTTCATTGTGATAGAAAATGAGACCTTGAATGTTAGAGACAGTTAAAGCACTCTCCAAAAGAAAATTAGAGGAGTTCGCAGTTTTGTTTTGAGCTTGCCAGCTACAAGGAAAGAGAAGGGAAAGGGAAAGGACAGGAGGAGAAAGGCGAAGCAGCAAGGTGGCAAAGAGCTCCAGTATTAAAGGAGGGGAGTGCTAGTGCGGTGAGGGCGGGAGGAAATCCCTGGTGATGGTGTGGCAACAAGGCATAGTTGTAAGACTTTAGCTGTGTGAGATATGACCACTCCCTGTCACCATCGGACATTCAGAAGTTGTGCCCTCTGCCCCTCTGCAGCAGCCTTCTGTTTGTGACTGCTGTGAGTGGCTCTCATTTAGTTGGACATAAAAGGTTTAGCAAAGAAAACATACATCATTCAGCAGTGGCAGAAAATTGAGGATAAGGTGACCATGAAAGCATAAGCTCCCAGGGAACCTGGAGAAATTCTGGGAAGGGCTTCAGACTTCCACAGTTCTTGGAACAAGGTTTTAATTAATTTAAATTCCACAGACTCCCAGCTGACTTCCCCAGTAGACAAGTTAATGGCAGAGAAAAACCTAGCATCCAGGGCTTTAGACCCTAGGTCAGTTTTTGTGACACAATTTCATGCTGTCTCTTAATTCCATTTTCTATCCATATCTGTTCTAAGAGGCCATAAAAGCATAACTGTCATGGAACAAAAGACATGGATAGTACAGAGAAAAGAGAAGGAAATGCTCTTTTAACTGAAATATACTTTTTAGGTACTGAAGGATCCCTTCAAACACCTGCTATAGAATGAAATGTTAAATAGAAATGGAAATGGCAAAGATAAAAGATAAATTAGCCTTTTCTATTGCTTTCTATTGCTTTTGTTCCTCCTCCTTTTCAGTATTTTTTCACTGCTGCTTGGAAGATGCTGAGTTTCCCAAGCCCCGAATCCATTATTAGAAGATAGGAATCTTATATAATCCACTACTTTCTGATCCCTAAGCAAAAAACCAGGACATACAAATAAGCATTCGGGAGAGTAAGAAGCTGGTACAGCAATTTGCACCATTCTTGTGTACATTTTCACCGGGGGTTCCACTCCAGCCCTGAGATTTTAAGATTCCCCAGGCTCCGCAATGGTCTGGACTGGGAAGGAGGAATTTGGGAGAAGAGAGGTCATCATCTCACCTATCTCTAACTCAGAGTTTTGTGTTGAGGAAAAGCTTTGACAAAAGACTAGATCTCCAGGAATGACAAAAATGAAAGGAGATTTTTATATGTGGTCCTTCTTCTGACATAACAGCCAGCTAAATCAGTGAACCCATTTTGAGAAATGAAAAATAACACAACATGCCAAAGGCAGTTACTCCTGATGGAGGGTATGACAGACAAATCTTCACTTTTTTACTTTCCTGTTTTTTTTTTCTCCCACAGTGTCATCAATCTCTCCTTCCCCTGTAAGCCAGCTCATCTTCAAGAGCAGCACCAAGCATGACAACAGCTTTTTCTTCCCCTAGGGTTTGACACTGTTTGTTGCTGGGAAGTCTGTACCTTATTTTACCTGTCACAGGGGAGATTACCTTCAGCAGTCTCTTATGCCTTTTGGTAAAGTGTGGTCCTTGGACCAGCATCATGGCCACCACCTGGGAACTTGTTAGAAATGTGGAAACTTGAGCCTCACGTTGAATCAGAAACATTTAAATAAGAACCCCAAATGATTTTGATGCATATTAAATTTTTAGATGTGCTTTAGGAAAAATTGGAAGGTTGTCACCTAATTCCTAAATTACCTGTGAATGAATAGTACTTTGAGTGGCATCATGAAGAAAGCATGGGCTTTGCAGTAGATGTTCCTAGGATTGAAACCTGTGCTCACCACTTAGCAGCTGTGTGTCATTGGGCAAATTACCTAACATCTCTGGTTCTCAGTTTCCTCATATGTTAAACAATAAAAATAAATAAGTCCTACAAAGTTGTATTAAATGAAACAATGTATCTAAAATATATAATCTAAGACTGGCCATAGTAGATAGATATTTTAAATCATCGAAACAAAGTATGAGCTTCAACCAATATCTGAAGCTGACGAATGTCGTCTCATGAGCAGTTCTTAAGAGCTCACTTTCTTTTCGATAAAAGGACTGACTACTCAAAAACATTCCTCCTAGCAGACTTCCATTGATCTTGAGATTCATACCTTAGTGTTTTGTATTCTTACGGAGTTTTGTTTGTTCTGTTTTGCTCTGCTTGCTTTGTTTTCTGTTTTAGTAAGGGGTTCTCCAGAACAAAATTATGGTAGCACTAGAACAGGGATGTCCCAAACTAATAAACCATTCAGTGGTGATATGTACTCAAGACCCTATAAAAGGGAAAAATATGAGCTTAGTAGCCCTGAAACAGGGAAGAGATTAGCTCTTAATTCAGAAAACATAAACTAAGCACTGATTTGGCGGTTAGTATTATAAAAAATGGAAATAAAACAGTCTTTGCCCTCAAAACACTTAGGCTGTAAGAAGGTAATTTAATAAATGCTATGGAAAAAGGAAACACATGGAATTTGGGGAGCTCATAGAAGGGGGCATGTAGACTACATTTTTAGGGTTAGGGATGGAGTATTCTGGGAAGACCTCGCAGGTGAAGTGTCATTTAATGTGCAAAGTTATAAACAAATTGTTTACAAGTCTATCAGCTCACTCAGGAATAAGAAAAGGCTGGCTGGCTTTAAATCCTAACTCGGATGTTGAACAAATTATTAACCTTTCTATGTTTCTCTTCATACATCAGCATAAGAGAAAAAACATTAGTGCATACATCATAGATTAGTTGTAAGAATGAAATAAAAATATATCTATACTTGGTGCTTAAGAAATACTTGCTGTTTTAGTTTTCTTTTTGCATAAATTGTTTCAGAATAGCTATCCTATCTCTTACCAGAATTTCTGTGTGAAGCAAGTGGGTCAAGATTATGGTAGATTACTGTTAGAGTCCCCAAAGGGATAATATCTCATGTTAGTATATATGTATATATTTGTATATACACACATTAATATATACATACATACACACACATACATTTACATGTATATGGAAAATATTTAAATTACATTAAGAAGAGGAAGAAATGAGGAGGTAGGTAGTGAGAAAAAGCCTCTGAGCAAAGGAGACCTCAAAAATGTCTCAAGGTCAACTCATCCGATATCAAACTATAAGTCCCCCCTGAAACTTGCTCTTCCATCATTTTCCACCTCAGTTTGTGACAACATTCTCCAGCCACTGTCAGGTCAGACACAGGAGTTGTCCTTGAGATCTCCTTCTCCCTCGTGCCCTTATCACACCACTGAGTCCTGATGCCTTGATCTCCTAAATATCTCAAAAACAACCACCCCCTCTTAAATTCCTCCTTCACAGTGAATATGGACCTCAGGGTTGGACACAGCGCTGGTATCCAGTACACTTATCAAACCTGCTTTAGAAAATCAGAGAAAAAGCCCTGTGTCTCTTTTTCAGAAGGTATATATTTATGTAAACAACATGAATTGTGACAGAAAATAATATCTGATGTATTTTAAAAACTTGTGGGGACTTCCCTGGCGGTCCAGTCGTTGGGACTTGGCCTTCCAATGCAGGGGGTGTGGGTTTGATCCCTGGTTGGGGATCTGGGATCCCACATGCCTCACGGCTAAAAGGCCAGAACATGGAACAGAGGCAATGTTGTAGAAAATTCAATGAAGACTTTAAAAATGGTCCATCAAAATAAAAAAAAAAAGACGTATGAAAAAGATTAGAAAGGAAGGGAGTCGAAGGACAGCATTTAGGTTAAGGTTTGTAGTGGGCTGAATGATGGGCCCGAAGATCATGTCCTAATCCCTGGAACCTATAAATGTTACCTTATTTGGAAAAAGAGGCTTTGAAGATGTGGATTAATGGTTTTGAGATGAGATTATTCTGAAAGATCTGGATAGGCCCTAAATGCCATCACAAGTATCTATATAAGAAACAGGTAGGAGGAGATTCCACACATACACACATAGGCGAATGTCCCGTGAAGACAGGGGCAGAGATTGGAGTGATGCAGTCATAAACCACAGAACACTGAGGACTGCCGGCAGCCACCAGAGGCTGGAAGAGGCAAGTTACAGACTCCCTGCCAGAGCCTCCAGAGTGAGCTCAACCCTGATGACACCTTGACTTTGGAATTCTGGCCTCCAAAAGTTTGAGAGGCTAAATTTTATTTTTTGCTACCATTTTGTGGTAATTTCTTACAGAAGCCACAGAAAATTGATACAGGCACCACCTCATTTTATTGCTCTTTACTTTTTTGTGCGTGGCTTTTTTTTTTTTTTTTTTACAAATTGCATGGCAACCATGCATTGAGCAAGTCTATCAGTGCCATTTTTCCAACAGCATTTGCCCACTTTGTGTCTATCACATTGTTAGTTCTCGCAGTATTTCAAACTTCTCCATTATTATTTTGTTTTGGTCGTCTGTGATCTTTGATTTATAACTATTATAATTGTTTCGGGGCATCACAAACCATGCCCACGTAAGACAATAAACTTAGCTGATAAATGTTGTTTATGTTCTGACTGCTCCACCAACAGGCCATTCCCTGTTTCTCTCCCTCTCCTTGGGCCTCCCTATTCCCGGAGACACAACAATATTAAAATTAGGCCAATTAGTAACCCAGCACGGCATCTAAGTGTTCAAGCGAAAGGAAGAGTCACACATCTCTCACTTTAATTCAAAAGCTAGAAATGATGAAGCTTAGTGAGGAAGGCACATCAGAAGCTGAAATAGGCTGACAGCTAGGCCTCTCGTGCCCAACAGTAGGCAAGTTGTGAAAGCAAAGATCTTTAAGGAAATTAAATGTGCTACTCTATTGAACACATGAGCTGTAAGAAAGTAAAACGGCCTTATTGCTGACATGGAGAAAGTTTTAGTGGTCTGGATAGAAGAACAAACCAGCCACAACATTCCCTTAAGCCAAAGCCTAATCCAGTACAAGACCCTAACTCTCTTCAATTCTATGAAGGCTGAGAGAGGTGAGGAAGCTGCAGAAGAAACATTTGAAGCCAGCAGAGGTTGGTTTATTAGGTTTAAGGAAAGAAGCCATCTCTAGAACAGGAAAGTGCAAGGAAGCAGCAAGTGCTGATGTAGAACCTGCAGCAAATTAACTGGAAGGTCTAGCTAAGATCATTAATGAAGGTGGCTACACTAAACACCAGGTTTTCAGTGTAGACAAAGCAGCCTTATAGTGGAAGAAGATGCCATCTAGGACTTTCATAGCTAGAGAAGAGAAGTCAGTGCCTGGCTCAAAGCTTCGAGGACAGGCTGACTCTCCTGTTAGGGGCTAATGCAACTGGTGACTTGAAGTTGAAGTCAGTGCTCACTTAGCGTTCTCAGAATCCTAGGGCCTTTAAGAATTAAGCTAAATCTACTATGCCTGTGCTCTACAAATGGAACAACAAAACCTGAATGATCACAATCTGTTTACAAAATGATTTACTGGTTATTTTAAGCCCACTATTGACTGCTTAGAAAAAAAGATTCCATTCAAAGTATTTCTGCTCATTGACAATGTCCCTGGTCATCTAAGAGCTCTGATGGAGATGTACAATGTGATTAATGTTGTTTTCATGCCTGCTAACACAACATCCATTCTGTAGCCCATGCATCAAGGAGTAATTTCAACTCTCAAGTCTTATTTCTAAAATACATTTCTTAAGGCTATAGCTGCCATAGACAGTGATTCCTCTGGTGGATCTGGGCAAAGTCAACTGAAAAACTCCTGCAAAGGACTCACCATTCTAGATGCCATTAAGAACAATTGCGATTCATGGGAAGAGGTTTAAATATCAACATTGAAAGGCGTTTGGAAGAAGTTAATTCCAACCCTCATGGATGACTTTGAGGGGTTCAAGACTTCATTGCAGTAAGTAACTACAGATGTGGTGGAAGTAGCAAGAGAATTAGAAGTAGAGCCTGAAGATGTGACTGAATTGCTGCCATCTCACAATAAAACTGTGATGGATCTGTTGCTTCTTAAGATGAACAAAGAAAGTGGTTTCTTGAGGTGGAAACTACTCCTACAGAAGATGCTGTGAAGACATGGCAATGACAACAAAAGATTTAGAATATTACAGAAACTTAGTTGATAAAGCAGAGGCAGGGTTTGAGAGGACTGATTCCAATTTTGCAAAGTTCTACTGTGGGTAAAATGCTATCAAACAGCATTGCATGCTACAGAGAAATCATCTGTGAAAGGAAGAGTTTATCGAGGCAGGAAACCTCATTGTTGCCTTATTGTAAGAAATTGTCACAGTCACCCAACCTTCAGCCACCATCAATCAGCAGCCGTCAGCATGGAGGCAAGACCTTCTGCCAGCAAAAAGTTTATGACTCATTGAAGGCTTAGATGATGGCTAGCATTGTTTAGTAACAAAGTATTCTAATTAAGGTATGTACTTTTTTAGACATAATGCTACTTCACATGTAATAGACTATAGTGTGAGCATAACTTTTATGTGTACCGGCAAACCAAAAAATTCACGTGACCTGCTTCATTGCAGATGTCTGGAACCGAACCTGCAATGCCTCTGAGGAGGTATGCCTTTATAGTCCTGCAGAAGTAAAACTGGGGCCATCTGTGCACATTCAAAGAGACTGGGGGTTAGATGTGACTTCATTACAATACATAAAGTCCCTGGAAGTTTGTATTTGGTCCCATGGGGTTCTGCCAAATAAAGGAGAAACGGTTGCATTTAAAAAAGTAGCACTTAGGAATTTAGTCCCTTTCCCAGAGCTAGCTGAGAATCTCCAGTATTTATTCACCATGCTTCTTTAAATCTCAGCAACACACAACACACCTTCAAACCCCAGTCGCTTTCCTGTCTTAATTTTATCATAACCTGACTGTGCCCCACAAGCATGACTTGCGAATCTTTGGCTTTGCAGAACACCTATTACAAACTGAGGAAAGTACATGAAGGCAGAAAGGAATTCCTGTGTTAACTCTGCCACTGAACAATTCCATGAACTTAGGTAAGACTCCCAGTTTCTGGGTTAAGAAGGGAAGGGAAGGAGATTATTTCACTTAGGTGACACATGTAATGAGATTATAAAAAAATTATGGTAATACCTGGCATCAGAATCCTTCTTTGTGAGGAAACTACCTTTGCTTGAGATAAAAAGTGAGACCCTAAAAGTATCAGACAGTTAATGTGCTCAACACAAGACCATGAGAAAAGTTTGGGTTTATTTTTGATCTGGTGAGTGAGAAGTAAGGAAAAGAAAGAGAGAAGAGTTGGAAAGGGGAGTAGGGGCTGGAGATGTGAGTGGTTGAAGGGAAAGCGTCTTCTGGCCAATGACGTGAGTCCCTTCCTTCCCAAGAGCAACGACATCCAGCCTCAAACTGCCCTAGTCCAGGTCATCTGCTCATGAAAACACAGCACCCCCAGGCTTACTCTTCTGACCCTCTCCCATGATACTAAAAATATGAAATTAGGATCGTTTCAAGGTTCACCTATGCAGCGGCCATTGGGATTTAGGGGCCAAACTTAAAAGGTAAGAAGCATTAGTTGATAAAGCCAGGGCAGCTGGGCTCCGAGGCCATACTCCTCCTTTTACACTAGTGATGCCTGAAGTTCCTTCAGAAGGAGGAGCACATATTTTATATTAAACAATTCAAGTAGTGAAGGCTAGCAATGCAAGTGAATTTCAAACCATAATCCTCCAATAAATAAGTGCTGTTGTTTGATATGGAAGGAGACGCAAGGGGACATAACACACTCGGCAGAGAGGAAGGGGCTTGGCAGAGGAAGGTACCGCGTGTCAAGAGAGGAGTTTCTGGGTGTGGAAGGCAGACCCCAGTGGCTTCACAGTGTTCCTCAACATGCCCCTACCAACAATTAGGCAAGGCGGAAAGCAGCCGCCAGACGCGAATCTGGAAAATACTTACAGAATCTGACCACTTCTTACCACCTCTGCTTCCACCCCCTGGAAGCCACCATCTCCTCCAGCCTGGACTCAGCTGTAGCCTCACACAGGCCTGAGGGCTTCTAGCCTTCCAGCCCTAGAACCTGTCCTCAACACTGCCACCAGAGGGATGTCCACCTCTGTCACGTAACGTTATTCCTCTATTCAGAATCTTCCCAAGGCAGCTCGTCTCGCTGCAAGCAAAGGTCAAGTCCTTATAGGGGCTTCTGAGGCCCTACCCGCCCCACCCCCATTCTGACTCCATCTTCTACTGCTTTTCCCCTCCATTCTCTCAGTAGCAGCCACAATGGCCTCCTTACTGTTTTTCAAACCTCCTGCCTTGGCCCTAGCCCCAGCTATCTTCTCCTCCCAGAACACTCTCCATCCCACCATGCCCCCTGGAGAGGTCCACTCTTTTACCTCCTTCAAGTTCCATGCTAGACTCTCACCCAGCCCCCGAGGCTGCCCCTCAGCACCTAAATTAATGCTCTGCTGCCCTCTAACCCATCCCCCGCACTTCCAGTTCCCATCACCTACTCTTCATTCCACGTGTGTGTCACTGCCCAGACTGTTCCATGATTTATTACCTTTGTTGACTGTCTCTCTCCACCCCAACCCCTGGGAATATGAAGCTCTATGAGGTCAGGGATCTTTGTTTTATTCACTGATGCATACAATGCCTGGTATTTAGTAGGTGCTCAAAAAGTATCTAATATTGAAGAGTGAATGAAGGTAAATCGGGAAACTTTTCCATAATCAGCACATTTAACACAGAAGATAAGGCGATGTTTGAAAGCATCACCATGCATCCGTGTGCTCTGAAACTAGCTTCAAGTAGAATTACTACTACTCATTCATATATTTAATAAATATTTGATGAGGGCCTGCTTTATGCCAGGTGCTGTTCTCAGTTCTGAGGATATAACAGTTGGCAAAAAACAGCCTCAGGGAGGTTCAATTCTAGTGGGTAAGGCAGACAAGATAAACAGGCAAAATACTTAGACTGTTAAATGGTGGTAAGTGCTAAGGAGATCAAGCAGGCGAGGAGGCTAAAATGATTCATATACTTTCTGAGAACCAAAGGAGATAGTAGACAATAATAGAACTGTTTAGAGAAGTATTAGGCAACGTTGAAAATCCTACACCATTTAAAAAGTTGCATTTTTCCTATCGTCTGGTTTTACTCGAAGCAAGTTTTAGATGTGTCACGCACGTACCTCTCACAAAGTCACCGTCTAAGTGGATCGGCTTCATGTTCACCGGGGACTGTCACTTCCACCCCACAGAGAGTGCCGTCCTTCCTACGGGCAGATGGTATGTACTCACCAGGCAGGTTCAGTAAGCAGGACTGCGCGGCATTCGGCATTCAAGGATCCCCACCGTCTCCAGTAATCCCTCGATGGTGGCGAGTACGAGAGGCACAGCCTAGTGGCCCCATGAGCCACGTTCCACCACTCCAGCCACTCCTGTGGCATCTCACGCTCACAGAGTGAAGTTCCACATCAGTTTACCTCTGCAAGGGCATCATTTTGTTCCAGGACTCGTGCCTACTGATTGCAGTTTCCTTAGCCTCCCTTGAAAGAAATGATAAATGCTATAAGCAGAAAATCAATTGTGGGACCTCTGGCCTTATCATGTATCCCCTTCCAGGCCACTCAATCCTCTTCCCAAGGTACTTGCTGGCTAAGTCCTCATCCCCTCACTTTCAGAATTCACCAAGATTCCTGTTCAAAGACTCTCTTGGGTCAATGAAAGTGAACAGAAGTGACATGTATCAGTTCCCAGAGGGAATGTCTAAGCGCTGTGTTCACCTGTTCTCTTCCCCTACTGCAGTAAACCCCAGACATCGTGTCTTATGATGGAGGCATCGTAAGATCATGAAGCCTCCCCTCAGTCTAAGCCTCTAAGTAACTACAATAGCTTATCTGCGGACAGGAATCTATGAGCAAAAATGACCTTGTATTTTAAGCCACCAAGATTTTAGGGCTGTTTGTTACCCGAGTGTGACAGTTTATCCTGAAAAAAGCCACCAGCAATCCTTTTGTGAGCACCTGGAAGTCTTTCCTTCCCACTTAGGAAGGCTCGCACTAAGGAATTTGGTGTGTCTAAGGAGAGATCCTGACATTTTTAAAAGATGAGGGAATTTATACTGATGTATGAAAGAGTCGAAGTGCCTTGTATCTATTCTGGGGCTCTGATTACTAGAGAAGGTTACTTTGAGGGGCAATATAGAAATATGCCTCTGAAATCTCCTCTGATACATCCCAAGAGAATTTATTTCAAGTTTCTCTAGAAAGTGGGAGGCTAACCTCAAAGTTTAATTTTAAAAATCCAGAAACCCTCTGAGTAATGGAGAAAATGAAAACAGAAGAATTTTACTGGAGCACTCTGTTGCTTCAGCAGTTCTTAAAATGACGTGGAAGCAAGAACAATGACTGGGGGAACAGGAGGTCCCAAAGCAACAGGAAGAGTGATGGTGCCCACATGTGTGGCAGCGACATCTTATGAAGTGAGCTGCAGAAAGGCTGACAGCCGTTAACACCTTCTATGGTTGGAGCAGAGATTAACCCCAGAGCCTATAGCAGACCTATAGTTGCTCCAACAAGAGCTGATGAGCTATGTCAGGATCCTGCTTAAGGGGAAGGAGGTAGGAGGGCCTTGCCAGAAATTTCACCATCAAGGTTCAGACTTAAAATAGGCTTTTATTGTCACAGTGACTGCTACCTCGATTCTTGACAGTCTTCCCCTAGACTGGACTGGGAAATTAAGAATTCATGTAAAAGAGGATAAATGTTTATAGAATCATCTGGAAGGATCTGGAATCTGTTGCAATAATCAGGCACAAAAGTTTAAATGAAACAAGGCATTCCCCACATCTTAATGAACCTAGGGATACACTGGGTCTTTAACTCATAGCCTTTAATAACAACTACTTGGAAGCCAAACCCAACTCCCCCCAAACAGGAGATGTCAACAGCAGTAAAATGGCATAAAACTGGAAGCCATGGGATGCCACACCAAAACACACATTATAGTTTCAAGGACATCTTTATTTTCACAGTATTTTCTTTGAAGTTTATATAATAGTACATGGAAATTATCATCCAAATACCAAGCGTACACTACAGACAGCTCTAGACTTCTCAACCCCCTCAGCCTGTAAGTTGCTTCGGGGTAGAAATGGGTGCAATGTCGAGAACAGTCATTCCAGGAATTGTCTGTGAGCTATGGCTCCCATCACAGCTCACAGGCAGCAGCTTGAATCTGCTTCAATTTAATCAGAAAAGATAGATGGAAGGGAGCCCACTTAGTTCATGGCTGCCAGCCCTCGCATCTCCCTCCCACAGACACGCACACAGGAAACCTGGCAGCTCCCTTCTCCCTTCGTGTCTCTCTCACTAGGCTAAGGAGGAGACAGATGCAGGAGGGAGGGGAAAGCAAAGGCTGCCACAGCACTTGCCACATTCAAACTTGCCAGTACAGCCCACCCCCAGTGCCCAGTGTTCCTCCGGAGCTCTGGCCGGGCTCAAGACTGAGAAATGGGTCTGAGCACCCGAGCAAGGTGTCCCAAAGGACAGGCAGGCCCCAACAACAAGGGCTTTCTTTGAAGCAACAAATATAGGAGATGATTTTACCCTAATTAAATCCTCTTATCTCTGAAAGAGAGAATTGGGAGTTAGGCAACATTTTGCACTCAACACAGAAAATCTGCCCAAAAGAGTTCAGAGATAATCAGTGAAGAGTTAGGCGAAGAGCGAGTGAGAGAAGCAAATGGGGAAAATAAATTTTAAACACTGATGAACTTTTCCAGTGTCCCCACTGGGAAGAATCCCATTGGGCGACTGTGACACATGCCCAGGCAGGCAGTTTTAATTGGCAAGACAACAGACAAACCTGGGATCATGGTCTACTTCCCTTACTAATAAATATCCCAAATGCTCCCAGCACAAACTGTCAAAACAAATACAGCTTTAGTGGGACTTCTGTTGATAGGTGTTAACACTCCACTCAACCACACAAATTATGAGGCTGCTGTATCAACGTAACCTCCTCTCTCCCAACAATCAAAAATGGCAGGAAAAATCTAGAGCAGAATCCTTAACCTCAAGCACACACTCTAAACAGAGTGAAGAATACAGCCCCTCAAGTTAAGTGACATGAGGCAAGCTAGATGAGCAGTTCAAAGTTCTCACCTAGAGCTAGAGAACTGCCTTCTTTATTTATTTGTATGTTTCTTACATGGATGGACTATGCTTGATGTAATGGCTAATAAGCTGTGTGTGCTTTGTGCACTTACAGTTTACAAAATGGCAGAAGAGACAATAGTTATACGACAAGGTGATATGTCCTCTGATAATCAGTTCCTAGGGAAGCCTAAAACCATAAAGTCATAGCGGAATTATTCAATAGAGACAAGAGTAGAAACAACCCAAACACCAATTGACAACTCAATAAACAAAGGATTCTATCCTTTGTTGATCCATTCTATCCTTTGTGGTCTATCCATGCAAAGGAATATTATGCAGCCATAAAAAGGAGTGGAGCACTGATACATACTACAACATGGATGAACACTGAAAACATTATGCTAAAGAAGCCACATATTGTATTATTCAATTTATATATGATGTCCATAATAGGAAAATCCAGGGAGACCTAAAGAAAATTAGTGGCTACCAGGGGCTGGAGGATGGGCGGGACTGCTAATGGGTATAAGGTTTCTCTTTGGGATAAAAATGTTCTCAAATTAGATGATGAAGTGCTGCACAACCTTGAAAATATACTGAAAACCACTGACCTGTATATTTTAAAATGGTGAATTTTATGGTATGTAAATTCTATCTCCATTTAAAGAAATAGTTGAAGGAGAAAAATATTAAAGCCTGTAGCCTTCTGTGAAGAAAGACCAGCCTGATCTGTACAGAATCAATGTTCCTTGTGAGGGTGTGTGTGAAGAGTAGGAGGAAAAGCTTTGGCTTCAAGATAAGGACTGTTATTTTGCTTCTCATGGCCATGGCTACCTAACCTGAAAATCAGGGATCCTAGAATGGTGTTCTCAAGTTTAGAAACAACATGTACAAATCATCTGTGGTAAAGTTGATTTTCAACCAACAGTTGACTGAGAATATTACAAAATTTACGTAGAGAGATTCACAACTAAGATGAGATTTCTCTGCTCCTCGAGGCTACCAAAATAGTGTCCAGAGATGTGGTATCCAGTGGCATGATTACTATCAAACCAAAATAAAAAAGCAGAACTGTGATAGCAGGAATAAGTGCACAGATCCTATTAAAGAAGGACTACTACCTCCTCACCATCACATGACAGCAATACATTTTTTTTCCCTAATTTATGAGTATCTGTGTGTCTTGGAAACTCCCTAACATTATACCATTGAGATTATCCTCCTACATTTTGGAGATTCTATGCTTTGGCAAATTAATTAACTGAAAAGCAAAACTACAAGAACACTCTAAAGATGCTTCATATTGGAAAGACACTGATCAACTTCAATCAAGACCCCAGATGTATTTCAACTGATTAATAGATAATAGATTTTGCTTAAAAATATAGAACATGTAATTAGAAAAAAGATGTGTATACTTTACCAGTTATAGTTTCCTAATTTTCATGTTATACATAAAAACCCAAGCTGAGATGGTAACTTTGAGACCTCTTTGTAGCAAATATACTCATCACAGGACAGAGTACAATTCTAGGTGCACAGTGGGAGCATGGTAAATACTTATCACCATGAAAATGCATTACATAACAGACTAGCTTCTGGCCAAGAAACTGAAATGCATGTTACATGGATTGTTCTTTCCTACTAAGGAAGAGTCATCCAAAGCCCTCTATCTTCTGGCTCTTGCCTCTCTCTTTGACGTCATCTCTTCCACTTCACTACAAACTAGTCTACAACCACACTAAACACTCTTCCCACCACACAGTCTGTAATCAAAGTAATATTTGGAGTGCTCTAAATATGCCATGTCGTTTCCTGCTTCTATGCCTCTAATGATGCTTTTTCCTTGCCTGCATCTCCCCTCACCCCCATTTCTCTACCAGGTTAAATCTTACATGTCACTTAAGATTCAGCTCCAGTGTAATCTACTCCAGGAAGCCTCCTGATCTCACCAGCCCTGCCCCTCAGTGAGGCTGAGGGGCCCCTCATACACCCTCTTCTAGTAACCCATCAGACTGTGTTACAGTTGTCAGCTTACTTATATGTCTCCCATCTTAGACTGTTAGTTCCTAGACTGTGGACCCATGGCTTTCATACTCTTAATACAGTATCAGGCATTGAATAAATGTTAACTGAGCTCATGAATAAATGAATGGATGAATAAATAAATCCATAGTTTAGTCCTAATTGTATTCAGCACTTCATTGCAACAATTTTTATTACCAACTTCTGAAATTTCCTCAATTTTAAAAGTCAAATAATTACATTTGATGAGAAACACCATTAGCTTCATTTAAATAAAACTCAGCACTATTATATGTAATTTATAACAAAGTTAATCCAACTTATACATAATAATATGAATAACTGTTATAGTGTCATAAGTTCACTGGGCATGAAGTCAGACAGCACAAACAAATATAAGTAATGTTGCTTTTATTTAAGCCAAGTAAATAATTCTTCCAATGCACTGAGGGAAAAGAGAAAAGAAACTGGGCAAAGAAGGAGGCTACTCTGCCTGATTCCTTAATCAGGAGCTGAAGTTGTTTCTGAAACAGGAGCATCCAATATCCTGCACTTTCAGGAGCTAAGGGCCACAAAAATGTCATTCTTAGCCATTTGCTGGTTCACCCATTAACCCTAACACTTGCCCAAAGGAAGAATGAGAAGACGCTGGTAATTGCTTTAAATGTCTCTCCCCAATCAATCAATCTCCTCAGTGGGCTTTCTTTTTGAAGCTCAAAGCCCGAGAGTGCCTGGGTAGCATTCAGTGGTTCAAGAGGGGACAGTGGAGTCATTCCAGCATCAGGAATTGGCTGCTTTGATCTATGCAGAAGGAAATTAACCTCTCAACTAGAGAATTAGAATTCTCTAGAAAGCAGTTAAGCCATGGAAATCCTGTACTGAAAGAAGGCCTTAAACATCTGACTGCCCATGTAAGAAACCCAGGAATAATGAGAGAAAACAAAGGACCATTTTGCTCTGTCCTGATTGTCCCACCTTCCCTCCCAGATAAAGACTGCAATCGTATATTGGTTTTAATTCCACGTGTCATTCGTTTACTACAATCTCAAAAGTTAGTTATTACTATGGAGAATCTGCAGTGCAGTATGTGCTCAAGGTTATACTCCTAGTACCAGCTGCCTCCCAAGGAAGGAGTAAAAAGTCTTACTGGATGCCAGAGATTCATTTGGATCAAAAGAGGTTAAGAGAATGGAAGTTGGGGGGATATGTATAGTCAAAGCACAAGAATGGCTCACTCAGTTCTTGAAGGGCAAAAGAGAGAACCTTAAAAAGTTGAGAGAGAAGGAGAGAAAGGAGAGAGAAAGCAAGAAAAAAACCTGAACATTTCCCCTCTGCATTAGGTTTCACAAAGGTGTCAACCCACAACTGTGTAGTTAGAACTCATCACTGGGAAAAAAAGCTAGTGTCACCTTCAGAAATATGTTGGTCGTTAGAAAGGAACCAAACCAATACATTTACTCTCTGTCCAGTAATACCTATATTTCAAATTAGGTATAGATCACTATCATTTTTCATACTTCAAGTTGATTTCAACTTCAACAAGATTTCTTGTTGAAATATGAGTTTAATAATTATGATTTGATGTGAATGAAATTCTTTTCAACACATTCACTGTAATTTTTTTGCATTCTTTTTATTAACATGAGACAGTCATTCTATTTAGCTTGTTTAAATTATTTTTAAATTGGCTTTATTGCAGACTTAGTATTTGGGGTATAATGTGGACTCCCACACATCTTAATTCATTCAGGATCCAATTAAATTATTTTGATATTTTAAAATTCTTAGCTCCCACTCACTCATTTCTTCTCATCCCAACAGCTAATCTCTTATTTATAACTACTTTGTCAGAGAGGAAGTCAGGTCAATTAAATAGGGCACTGGAAATGTAGTCAAATGAATCTGTTCTGTTCCCAACTGACATTCCACTTTCTGTGAACTTGGACTCTTCACCAATCCATCTGTGTGTTCGTGTCCTCATTTGATAAAAAAAAGACTGGTTTCAGTGGTCTTATTATTCCCTTGGATCACTTGATACAAGTCTTATTAGACTGGAAACTCCTTGAGGGCCACAGTCATTCTTCAACACTGCATGCTTTATCCTCTCCATGTATACCACCTGATCCAATACTCTGTAGAGGGCAGAATAGAGTTGACTAATTTGTTTGGTTTCCTTGGTTTGCTTTTTAAGACAAGTAAGTGTAGAGCTCTCTAGTTAGTCTTGCACAGTGCTTCTGACATAAATTGTGCTCAATTAGGCACAGATAACCATGACTGTTGTTTTACAAACAGCAACAACATGAGAAGTCGACTGAACTATAGTGAAGACTGACACACTGGTTAAGAGATGCTCCTGAAATATATGCTAGATTCTACATTCTCCTGTTGCAGCTTCACTCTTCACATTTGTATATTAAAGATTCCAAGAAAACTTGCATTTAAAAAGTCATGTTAAACTTTGTTTTACCACTAATTTTCTAAATTTATTGGACCACAAAAGCTTTTTTTACAAGGAATATAAGGAACATCCTAAGGAACAAACTTTGGGAAACCTTATCATAATGCAGATAGTTGAAGACTGACTATACCATTGCCAATTTGTGCCTTTTCTGATAGCTTGGGAAGAGTAATGCACATATGAAATGGTTTTTTTCCCCTAAAAGAGTGAAATTTTATTTTATTTTGCCAAAGTAGTAAAACTTTAAAAAATTGCAAATAAGGAAAAAAATTAAAAATCACACTTAAAAAATCATACTTAGCATTTTGATCTATATCCTGTGAGTATATCTACATGTGTATGTGTGTATAAATTCCTTAACCTGACAAAGGATAGAGAATTTCCATCAGAAATCTACAGCAGATATCATATATAAGGGTAAATCAATGAAGCATTCTCTTTTAAAAACAGGCATAAAATACATTCCCTGCTATTAATAGATACTATTGGAAACTGAACTGTTAGAAAAAGATACATAACAAAGTTTGGAAGAGGAAGAGACAAAACTATCATTGCTGATAGATGATGATTGTCTATTTATAAATATCAATAACCAACTGGTGAATTATTTTAAAAATTAATTAAGCAAAGAGGCAATATTAAGATCAATATATAAAAATCCAAGACCCTGATGAGAATTGGAAAGTGTAGTAGAAAAAGGAACAGTAGAAACAAGAATTATGAAATATTTAGGAAAAATTAAGTAATATTCAAATAATCATGTAGAAAATGAAACTTTATGAAATAATATAAAATAAAACTTGATTACTAGAATATTTCATGTTTCTGGGTAGGAAGATTCAATACTGTAGAGCTGTCAAGTTTTCACAAATTAACCTTTAAATTCATGTAAATTACAGTCAATATCTCAATATGATTTTTCAGGTATAGTTGCATACATATTCTAAATTTAATATGAAAGATTAAATTTTTAAGAGTAGTCAAGAAATTTTTAATAAAGAATCAAAAGTGTAATATTTTCTTGCCAAACATCAAGACATAGTATGTAACTACTGTAATTAGAATATTGCTATTTGGGTTTTAAGTTAAAAATAACTAAGTTAAGAGAACAAAACCCAACCTATGAATATGTGGGAAAATATATTAAATATATATTCAAAAACCTTTAATATTATACAATTTAACATTTCAAACCAGTGGAGAATAAATATTCAATAAAATTATGGAAATAATTGGCTATATATATAAGGGTAAAGTCAAGATTTTCAACTTACAGAATTCATAAAAGCTAGTTTCAAATAGATTACAAACATACATGTGGAGAACACTACAAAATAAATAGTAAAGAATATCTTAATCCCTTCAGATGTGATAAGCCTTCTTAAACACAAAGAAAATCATGAAGGTAAAAGCTAACAAAATGGGCAATTTCAAAACTAAAATCTTCAAGAATGATGACATTACATATATACTAAAAATAAGTAATTTACCAGAAGAAATTTTTGCATCTGTATAACAGGAAAAGGACTAGTACTAATATATAAATAAACTCTAATAAAAATAAAACAAACTAATAGACTTACAGAGCAAAGAAAAAAACAGGTAATTCACAGAAGATGACATGCAAATAGCCAATACAGATTAAAAAAAAATAGATGCAACACAAAAATTAACTTGTTAGGACAAAATTCAGCACCCATTTATGATAAAAAAAGAAACTCTCCAGATAGTGGGCATAGAGGGAACCGACCTCAAATAAAGGCCATATATGACAAACCCACCACAAATATCATTCTCAATGGTGAAAAATGTAAAGCATTTCCTCCAGGATCAGGAACAAGACAAGGATGTCCACTCTCACCACTATTATTCAACAGAGTTTTGGAAGTCCTAGCCATGGCAATCAGAGAAGAAAAAGAAATAAAAGGAATCCAAATTGGAAAAGTAAAACTGTCACTGTCTGCAGATGACATGATACTATACACAGAAAATCCTAAACATGCCACCAGAAAACTACTAGAGCTCATCAATGAATTCAGGAAAGTTGCAGGATACAAAATTAATACTCAGAAATCTGTTGCATTCCTATACACTAACAATGAAAAATCAGAAAGAGAAAAATCCCATTTACCATTGCAACAACAACAAAAAATACCTAGGAATACACCTAACTCAGGAGGCAAAAGACCTGTACTCAGAAAACTGTAAGACACTGATGAAAGAAATCAAAGATGACACAAACAGATGGAGAGATATACAATATTCTTGGATCAGAAGAATCAATATTGTGAAAATGACTATACAACCCAAGGCAACCTACAGATTCAGTGTAATACCTATCAAATACCAATGGCATTTTTCACGGAATTAGAAGAAAAAATTTTACAATTTGTATGGAAACACAAAAGAGCCCAAATAGCCAAAGCAATCTAGAGGAAGAAAAACAGAGCTGGAGGAATCAGGCTCCCTGACTTCAGACTATACTAGAAAGCTACAATAATTAAAGCAGTATAGTACTGGCACAAGAACAGAAATATAGATCAATGGTACAGGATAGTTAGGCCAAGAGTTAAACGCATGCATCTATAGTCACCTAATCTATGACAAAGGAGGCAAGAATATACAGGGAGAAAAGGCAGTCTCTTCAATAAGTGGTGCTTGAAAACTGGACAGCTACATGTAAACAAATGAAATTAGAACACTGCCTGACACCATACACAAAAATAAACTCCAAATGGATTAAAGACCTAAATGTAAGGCCAGACACTGTAAAACTCTCAGAGGAAAACATAGGCAGAATACTCTTTGACATAAATTGCAGCAAGCTCTTTTTTGATCCACCTCCTAGAATAATGAAAATAAAACAAAAATAAACAAATGGGACCTAATTAAATTTAAAAGCTTTTGCACAGCAAAGGAAACCATAAACAAAACAAAAAGACAACCTCAGAATGGGAGAAAATATTTGCAAACAAAGCACCCAACAGGGGATTAATCTCCAAAATATACAAATAGCTCATGTAGCTCAACATCAAAAACAAACAAACAAAAACCCAATAAAAATATGGGCAGATCTAAATAGACATTTTTCCAAAGAAGACATACAGATGGCCAAAAAGCACATGAAAAGATGCTCAATATTGCTAATTATTAGAGAAATGCAAATCAAAACTACAATGAGATATCACCTCACACCAGTCAGAATGGCCATCATCAAAAAATCTACACACAATAAATGCTGGAGAGGGTGTGGAGAAAAGGGAACCCTCCTGCACTGTCGGTGGGAATGTAAATTGGTACAGCCACTATGGAGAACAGTAATGGAGGTTCCTTAAAAAAATAAAAATAGAACTACCATATGACCCAGCAATCCCACTCCTGGGCATATACCCAGAGAAAACCATAATTCGAAAAGATACATGCACCCCAATGTTCATTGCAGCGCTATTTACAATAGCCAGGACATGAAAGCAATCTAAATGTCCATCAACAGAGGAATGGATGAAGAAGATGTGGTACATATATACAATGGAAAATTACTCAGTCATAAAAAAAAGAACAAAATAATGCCATTTGCAGCAACATGAATGGACCTAGAGATTGTCATAGTGAGTGAAGTAAGTCAGACACAGAAAGACAAATATCGTATGAAATTGCTTATATGTGGAATCTTAAAAATAAAAGTGTACAAATGAACTTATTTACCAAACAGAAGTAGAGTCATGGATGTAGAAAACAAACTCATGGCTACCAGGGGATAAGGTCGGGGGGAGGAGGAATAAATTGGAAGATTGGGACTGATGTATACACACTACTATATATAAAATAGACAACTATTAAGAACCTGCTGTATAGCACAGGGAACTCTACTCAATACTCTGTAATGGCCTATATGGGAAATAAATCTAAAAATAAAAGAGTGGGGGGCTTCCCTGGTGGCGCAGTGGTTGAGAGTCCGTCTGCCGATGCAGGGGACACGGGTTCATGCCCCGGTCCGGGAAGATCCCACATGCCGCGGGGTGGCCAGGCCCGTGAGCCATGGCTGCTGAGCCTGCGCGTCCAGAGCCTATGATCCGCAACGGGAGAGGCCACAACAGTGAGAGGCCCGCATACCGCAAAAAAAACAAAAAAAACAACAAAAAAACAAAATAAATGAGTGGGTATATGTATATATATAACTGATTCGCTTTGCTGTACATCTGAAATTAACGCAACATTGTAAATCAACTGTACTCTAACCAAAAAACTTTTTAAAGTTTAAAAAAAATTAAGAAAATAGGAATTTGGCTTTGGATTCAAAATTTTCCAGTCCAAACTCTGCCAGGTGAAAAACAATAGCTAACTCAGTTTATACTCCCCAGTATATATGTTCAACTTTCACTGCAACTCAATTGTTCACCAGGAAAGGCCCAGCTGATGACTTGGGGTGTCTCTGTATCATAGTGAAGTTGCAGCTTTATAAAGTGAGAACTCTCATTTTAGATTCTTACCAGGGAAAGTAAAAATAAAATAATCTTTTTCAATTAAAAAAATTAGGGCTTCGCTGGTGGCGCAGTGGTTGAGGGTCTGCCTGCCGATGCAGGGGACACGGGTTCGTGCCCCGGTCCGGGAAGATCCCACATGTCGCGGAGCGGCTAGGCCCGTGAGCCATGGCCGCTGAGCCTGCGCGTCCGGAGACTGTGCTCCGCAATGGGAGAGGCCACAACAGTGAGAGGCCCGAATAACACACACACACACATACAAAATTAACTTGTTAGATAAAACACAGTAATATGGATTCCAGTCAATGTTGAAAAGGAATACTATGTTTCTAATATAATTCCTGTGAAATGTTGCACAGGAATACTATGAAGAACTGTATACCAAAAAATTAAGTAACTTAGATGAAATGGAAAAATTTCTAGAAAGAAACAAACTGCAGAAACTGAGTAAGCTTTTGCACAGCAAAGGAAAACCATAAACAAAATGAAAAGACAACCTATGGACTGAGAGAAAATATTTGCCAATGACAATGGCTTAATTTCCAAAATATACAAACAGCTCATACAGCTCAGTAGCAAAAAAACAAAGAGCCCGATTGAAAAATGGGCAGAAGAGCTAAACAGACATTTCTGCAAAGAAGACATACAGATGGCCTATAGGTAGGTACATGAAAGAGATGCTCAACATCACTAATTATTAGAGAAATGCAAATCAAAACTACAATGAGGTATCACCTCACACCAGTAAGAAAGGCCATCATCGAAAAGCCTACAAACAATAAATGCTGGAGAGTGTGTGGAGAAAAGGGAACTCCCCTACACTGTTGGTGGGGATGTAAATTGGTACAGCCACTATGGAGAACAGTATAGAGTTTCCTTAGAAAACTAAAACTAGAGTTGCCATATGCCAGCAGTCCCATTCTTGGGCATATATCTGGAAAAGACAAAAACTCTAATATGAAAAGATACATGCACCCCAATGTTCACAGTGGCACTATTTACAACAGCCAAGAAATGGAAGCAACCTAAGTGCTCATCAACAGATGAATGGATAAAGAAGATGTGGTACATATATACAATGTATTATTACTCACCATAAAAAAGAATGAAATAATGCCATTTGCAGCAACATGGATGGACCTAGAGATTACCATACTAAGTGAAGTAAATCAGAGAAAGACAAATATCATATGGTATCACTTATATGTGGAATCTAAAATATGACACAAATGAACTTATTTACAAAACAGAAATAGATTCACTGATGTAGAAAACAAACTTATGGTTACCAAAGGGGAAAGGCAGGGAGAGGAATGAATTAGGAGTTTGATATTAACAGATACACACTACTATATATAAAATAGATAAACAAGGACCTACTGTGTAGCACAGGGACTATATTCAATATCTTGTAATAACCTATAATGGAAAAGAACCTGAGAAAGAATATATATATAACTGAATCACTTTGCTATACCCCTGAAACTAATACAACATTGTTAAACAACTATACTTCAATTAAAAAAAAAAGAGCCATTGTTCTGATGATATCATGATCCTCTGGACTAAATTATGTCCAAAGCTAGTGTACTTCTGGGCTTTTCTGTTAGGTGAGGTAATGCATTTTCTTGATTAAAAAAAAAAGAAATTAAAAAATTTGAGTATGCTTCTAACAAGTAAAGCCCAGGCCCAGATGGCTTCACTGGTGAATTCTATCAAATGTTGGAAGAATTAATGCCAATTCTTCACAAACATTTTCAAAATATAGAAAATGAGAGAATACATTTCCAGCCATTCTATGAGGTCAGTATTACCCCATTTCAAATCAGAGAAAGACATCACAAGATAAGAGATATTGGTCTATAGTTTTCTTAGGAATTAGTTGCAAAAATCCTCAACAAAACACTAGCAAACTGAATCTAGTACTATATATATAAAGGATTATAAACCATGATCAAGTGGCACTAATCTCAGGAATGCAAGATAGCTTTAACGTCCAAAAAATCAATGTAATATAACATATCAAGATAATAAAGGACAGTACCCATATAATCATCTCAATATACGACAAAAAAACACTGGGCAAAACCCAAATCCTTTTCATAATAAAAACACTCAGAGTATAAGTAGAAGAGAATTTCCTTAATGTGATAAAGGGTATCTACAAAAAAAATCCAGAAACAACATACTTAATAATGAATGGCTGCATGATTTTCCCCTAAGAAAAGACAAGGATGTTTGGTCTCACCACTTTCCTTCAAATATTTTAGTTAAGAATATTAGGCAAGGAAATGAAAAGAAAAAAAACCATTCAGATTGGAAAGGAAGTAGCAAAGTTATCATTTGCAGATAATATGATTTGGTATATAGAAATTCTAAGTCTCTATGTCACTAAAAATCTTTCAGAACTAATGCATTCAGCAAATTTTTTAAAAAGTCAATATACAAAAATCAGTTATATTTCTAGATACTTGCAATAAAAATCTGAAAATGAAATTGGGAAGACTATTCCATTTACAATAGGATCAAAAATAATAAAGTACTCAGGAATAAATTTAACAAAACAAGTGCAAAACTTATATTCTGAAAACTAAAAAAAAGTTGTTGAAAGAAATTAAACAACTCTGAAATTAAAGAGTTTAATTACAGAAATTAAATTATCTCTGTATAGAGATTAAAGACATCCCAGTTTCATGGAGCAGAAGACTTAATATTTTTAAGATGACTCATTCCTCAGATCTTTTGATCTGTAGAGTTAACACAATCCCTATCCCAATCCCAGCTGACTCCTTTGCAGAAATTTGTAAATTGAACCTAAAATTCACATGGATGAATCATCCAAAACAATCTTGAAGAAAAAAAACAAAGCTGGGAATAAGAAAGGGAAGATGGCAGCACAGGAAGATCCTGAACTTGCCTCCTCCCGCGGACACACCAAATCTACAGCTACGCGTGGATCATTTTCCTCTGAAAAAGATCTGAAAACTAGATGAACTGCTCTCCACAAAGCATAAAAAGACCACATTGGAATGGGTAGGAGAGACATAGACTTGGGTGTCAATTTTTATGACTTTGGATTAGGTAATTGTTTCTTAGACATGCTACTAAATGCACATAGGTAAATTGCACTTAATCAAAATTAAAAACTTCGTGGGACAGAGAACGCTATGAAGAAAGTGAAAAGACAACCTACTACCCACAGAATGGAAAAATATTTGCGAATCATGTATATGATAAGGGACTTGTAGTTGGAATATATAAAGAACTCTTAAAACTCAACAGTAAGGAGACAAAGTTTAAAATGAGCAAAGGTCAGAATAGGCATTTCTCAAAAAGATATACACATGACCAATAAGCAACTGAAAATATGGTTAACTTCATTAGTCACCATATTAATACAAATAAAAACCACAATGAGATACTACTTCTCATCCACTAGGATGACTATAATCAAAATGACAGATAATAACTGGTGTTTGTGAGGATCCAAAAAAGTGTAGCCCTCATTGGAATACAGTCTGGCAGTTCCTAAAAAGTTTAAATGCAGTTACTGTATGACCTAGGGGTTCCACTCTTAGGTACAAAGCCAAGAGAAATGGAGACATGTTCACATAAAAACTTGTACGTGAATGTTCCTAACAACCGAAAGATGGAAACATCCCAAATGTCCATTAACAGATGAATGGATGAACAGAATGTGGTATATCCATGCAATGAAGTGTCATTCATCCATAAAACAGAATGAACTATATTGATTTATGTCACAACATGGAAGAATCTGGAAAACATTATGCAAGTGAAAGAAGCCAGACATGAAAAGTCACGTATCGTATGATTCCATTTACATGAAGTGTCCAGAACAGGCAAATCTACAGAAACGGAAAGTGAATTAATGATTGCCTAAGGTTTTCAGAGTTGGAAATAGGGAGTACTGGGATTTCTCCTTGAGATAAAATAGTCTAAAGACGATTGCAGTGATGGTTTCACAACTCTGAATATACCAAAACCCATTGGATTGTACAGTTTAAAGGAGAAAATTGCATGGTATATAAATTGTAGCTCAATAAAGCTGTTTAAGAAAAGGATAAGACTGCACAATAAACCACATCTCCCACTACATGTATTTTCTTAGGTGCAACTAGTTATAAAGCAATTTTCTACTATACTTCCTTTATGATTTGTTGAACATATGTATTTTTTTGTTTATATAATCTGAGTTCTTTATACATTTGATTACAAAAACAATTAGAATAAATAACAAAATCTATTACTGGAAGATAATATTACTCTTCTGTTCCATAGAGATTATTCTGGGGAAAAAATTGGTCAAGAACAATAGAAATAGGCTGAAATTAGGATATGTTACTGCTTCCAAGGACAAAGAAGTCACCATCTGTAACACACAACTTTATTTAGCAATAAAGAACTTGTTCCTAAGAGGAAAATACCTCTTGAGCTAAACCAAATAGGCCCCTCCACTAGGAGAGGGGATTTGGCCTCCCACTTGACTCGTGAGAAGTGGATTTCACAAGTCTACATGCAACCCAGAATTGAGCCACATTATCTACTCACAATAAAATTGTGGGCCTTAAGTACCCCATTTTATTCCTTCATCTTGCCTGCCAGAGCTTCTATTGATGAACCATATAATAGAGGAAAATGTGGATGACCTATGGTTGCTTCCTTGTCAAAAGAAAAGAAAAGAAAGAAAAAAAGAAAGGGTCTCCAATTATATACATTAGCCTTAATTTTGGCCTTTGGATGATCAGATAATGTTTCTGCCTATGAAATGAATTCTTGTGGCAAGCCCATGCTTTTCAATGTCAAAAATAAAAGCTTCCAATTAACTGTCAAAAGCTTTTCCAGAATCTGGAGACAGGAGTAAATTGGAGTCTTTTGTATTGGTAGCTTTTGACATTATATTAAACAATCTTCTAGGGTTGTCATAGTCCATTCTCCTTTGTATATATCCCCATTGGTTTGTGTTTATCAATTGTTTTATTAAGCAATCTATCTTTTAGCTCAATTTCTACATTTCTTATGTTGGAGTGAAATCAAGGGACACTTCTGCTACTGTGTAATAATCTTCACATCCTGTTTTCAGGAGAATAGGGCCTTGGATATCTCTTAGAGTGTATGAAGATTTTTGCATCTTCTTCCCTTACAAAGTCACTCCTGCATGGGTTTATGTACAGCTGTCTCAGCAGTGGTAACCGTAGGGGTGCTGTGTAGACAACTAATCGGATATTGTAGGTTGCTGTAATCTGTTCCACAAGGAAAGGTAAATATCAGAGCTACTGATCTCTGCTTATGTACTTCTCTTTGAGTAAGATTTTCTCTTTAAAATAGAAAATGCTGCATGGAAACATTTTCCATTTCTCAGTATCTTCTCTACTCTCAACGATTTTCTTTGTTTTACATTTTGAAAAGGTAATCAAGTCACATAAATGAGCTAAGGATTTTTTATTTGCTCTTAACTCTAAAACTTCAAGTTGGAAGCAGAGAAGCTTCTTTTTTATTCCTTCATATGTTAATATCTGGGGCTATTTTCTCATTTGATTTCTGTTTTTTGTTCCTCTTTCATAAGAATGTCTGCATTTACCAAATTTAACTTGTGTTCCTTTTGGATTCATAAAAGCATATTTTTCTTTAATCAAACTCTGTTCCTTCTGGGAAGCTAAATATCATTCTAGGCTGAGCATATTCTGAATTAAAAAAGTGAAATCATTTGTATTTATTTTTCAAAATACCTAGCCCAGTTTAGAAATTCTTTACTTTATTAGATTTGTTCATTTGAATTTTTTTTATTATTAGGGTAATTCAAATATGCAGATGGCCAACCGTATAGACTGAGACAAGCTGGAGCAATTGTACCTGGATGACAGAGGGGTGATTCATTTGGAGCAGATGAGTAAAGAAAAGCCATGTGATGGCATAAATTTCTTGATGCCGTTCCTACCAGTCTCCAAGCACTTTTTGGCTGAGACAGATTTATAATTTTTTTTAAAACCTGTCCTCAACCTTGTATGGCCAAAACAAACCCTTTAGGTGTATTTTTGTTATTTATTTATTTTAACATCTTTATTGGAGTATAATTGCTTTACAATGGTGTGTTAGTTTCTGCTGTAAAGTGAATCAGCTATACGTATACAGATATCCCCCTATCTCCTCCCTCTTGCGTCTCCCTCCCACCCTCCCTATCCCACCCCTCTAGGTGGTCACAAAGCAATGAGCTGATCTCCCTGTGCTATGCGGCTGCTTCCCACTAGCTATCTATTTTACATTTGGTAGTGTATATATGTCAGTGCTACTCTCTCACTTCATCCCAGGTTACCCTTCCCCCTCCCTGTGTCCTCAAGTCCATTCTCTACGCATGCATCTTTATTCCTGTCTTGCCCGTAGGTTCTTCAGAAATTTTTTGTTTTTAGATTCCATATATACATGTTAGCATACAGTATTTGTTTTTCTCTTTCTCACTTACTTCACTCTGTATGACAGACTCTAGGGCCATCCACCTCACTACAAATAATTCAATTTCATTTCTTTTTATGGCTGAGTAATATTCCATTGTATATATGTGCCACATCTTCTTTATCCATTCATCTGTCGATGGACACTTAGGTTGCTATGACCTGGCTATTGTAAATAGAGCTGCAATGAACATTGTGGTACATGACTCTTTTTGAATTATGGTTTTCTCAGGGTATATGCCCAGTAGTGGGACTGCTGGGTCATACGGTAGTTCTATTTGTAGTTTTTTAAAGAACCTCCATACTGTTCTCCATAGTGGCTGTATCAATTTACATTCCTGCCAACAGTGCAAGAGGGTTCCCTTTTCTCCCTTTAGATGTATTAACCAGTTATTTACACCAAGTTACCAAGTCCTGTGGTGGCCAGGGTAGACAAGGTCATGTGCAAACTGAGGTGCTTGTCTGTAGCAAAAGTAGTTATAGGTCCAAAGGCAGAGAAAAGTCCTAAGTACATATCAGAGTAATGTATCTGAAACCTGAGAAGAATGAATGGAAATTGTTCAGGAACTGAATGCAAAACAGGTTAGAATTAGCAGATTAGACAAGAGGACATGAAAAAGTTGAGGTGACACCTGTATTTGCACTGGGCTCTGGTTGCCACCTTCTCAGTGGAAATGTGAGGGTTTAAAGGGACTCGGCAGGATCAGCCTCCACCATCACCTGGACTTCTCCTCAGTCCTGACAATCAGGGGAACCCTCTCAGGGGCAGCTTGGCTCCAAAGGGTGATGCAATGCTAGGTACTGTGGCTTACCCTCTGCCCCATCTTGCTTAAACAAAAAAAGAAAGCAAGCATTTTCATGCACTTTCAGAGCCAATGTTCAAAGGTACTAACCCCTAACTCCAGCTTCCACTCCTTAGTCATTTGCATGTTGATGTCCGTGAGATATTGCTCCTAAATTCTGCATTTTAAATTCTTTGAGTTTAATTTTGTTCCCTTGCCCTGGAATTTTTCTTTACACTGACATTCTTAATAGAGACTATGTCACTGATGGTCTATTCAGTCTTCTATAACCCTCTCTCCATCCTTTCCTAGCCATCTGAGATTCAACCTCCTTTCTCCTCTAAAAGTAAAATGAAAGTGTTAATTATGGGGATGGGAAAAGTTGAAATGACTTAATATCTCTAATTATAGCTCCCCCTCAGGCCCCTTGGATGGAAATATGCAACATTTTTCTCTAGCATTTTAGGTTTTGTTTCAGAAGGCTAGTTCATTTCCTACCAGCCTGTATTCCTACATTATTCTTAACCCTAAAGTGCATGAAATCAGATGGGAACAAGAATCCCATCTTTCTACTTTTTATATAAGGCAGCCCTTTGGGAAAACCTTCATACTTACTAATTTTAGTTATGCCAGAATGCTCTAGATGCCTTTACATTGGATGGGGTTGTTGAAAAAGAAGATGATTGTTGAACAGCTAACATTTATTGGATACTTACTAAATGAGTCAAACACTGCTAAGTTCTGTATTCCATGGATTATCTCATTTAAGCCCAACACCCACTATTATCCTAATTTTATAGGAAACTAGGGTTCACAGAAATTAACCTGCCCAAGAGAATGAGGTAGCCAAAATTCAGGGACAAAAAACTGTGTAATTAAATTAAGGGAATTATAATAATTATATTATATTATATTATAATAATTAATTATATTATATTATATTATTTTATATATTATAATTATTTTTATATATAATTTTTATATATTATAATTATATTTATATATAATAATTATATTATTTTTATATATTATTATAATATAATAATTATATTATATTATATATTATATTATAATATAATAATTAAGGGAATTAAAAAGGAATATTAAAAGTAATGTCCTTTCATAGGAATTGTTTCTGCTACTCAGTAATAATGGTTAAGTTGCATAATGTGCTCAAGGTTCTCATGTTAGTAAACTGGTAGCCTGGAAGACTCTCTGTATAGACATAGGGTATGCCCCTTGATTTAAGGATGTCACTATACTGGGTCATGGCATTGGCAGGCTTCCTTTTGGATGCAGTAAATGAATGAGATCTAGAGGGCTTCTGGCAGCAGGAAGAAATTCAGAGAATAGAAATTCTTTTCTGCAAGACCCATTTCCATCCCTGAATGCTCCATGTCCTGGATGTGGATCATACACTCTAAGGAATTGTAGCTGCAGTCAGAAGCAATGACCTAGTTCAATGCTTTAAGATTGGAGGTCTTGCTGAAAGAGTGCATGTGACTGAGCTGCCATTACTTGATCAATCAAGAGGCGAGTTCATGTATGGCCTTCAGCACAGGGTATAGCAGAGGAAGCCCATAATATTTGTTCTTAATACCACTATCATTAAGATCACCATGGAACAGTGGTTAAGAGTATAGACTCTGGAGCCAGACTGCCTGGGGTTTTAATCTAGTATGTACTACTTATTATAAAGTGTATTCTTGGGAAAATTATTTTACATTTCTCTGCCTCTATTTATCTGAAATATAGAGGTAATGACAGCACCAATTTTGTCAGATTTCTGAGAAGTAAACTAATACTTATGCTTGGCACATGTAGGCACTCCATAAATATTAGCTAGTATCATTATGACAATCATCACTATCATCCCTGTTCCAGGATCTAGAGGTGACAGGAAGTCACTGGGTGGGGATACACTGAGTTCCAGCAGCAAGGATGGATATCTATGTAAGCAAACCCAGCCAAAGCCCATGCTTAGACTATGACACAAGGGGCTCAACACCTCATCTCCTTTTCCTTTGTTCCCATCCTACAGCAGACCCTCATTACTCCTGACCTGTTCTATTGCAAAATCCCCCAGACTGGTCTCCCCAAGTCCAAACTCTTCCTTCTCAAATCAGTCATTGATATTACTTAGAATAAAGCAGAAAGCTTGGTCTGCTCTTATATCCTTCCTAAAGCCTGACACCTGTTGTACTAGATCACACACTATGGAGATACTGAGTGAATGTTTCTTGAGATCACTGTGTGATTCCACTTCACAGGATGGGAAATAGTGCCGGTAATTAAAAAAAAGGGGGGCGGATACTAGCAATAGTAATAGTGGTGGCATATTAGTAGCGGTAGAGTCCACTGACACTTTGCTTTACTGGTTCCAAAGTACTTTCACATGCTCTAGAGGGTAGGCAATGCACATGACAGCCCCATTTTAAAGGGAAAGAAACTAAAGATTGATTACAGAGGTAACATGACTTGGCCAAGGTGAGATGTCATTACATAGTGAATACTGGGTCCCAAAGCCCCTGGGCTAGTTTTACATTGTCTCTTTTCAGTAACTAGAAAGTAGGGCCGTCTTATGTTTCCTAATGAATTATGTCCAGTGTGATTAGAATGTTAATGTTATCAGAGATTGACTGAGTACTTTCTAAGTGTCAAGAACTGTGTTGAGCATTCTACATGGATTATATAATTCAATTCTCTCAACAGCCAGATTTGCTTCTTTTTCAAATGAAGAAACGTGAGATTTGCAGGTATTAAGTCACCAGCCCGGGTAACTGGGCTACAGCAAGTCAACAGAGAAAGCTGCCAGCACCTGTGCTCTCAATTACCGCTCCTCCTGCCTCCTCATTCCATGGTTTCTTTGTATTTCTGACTGAGCCTCAAGCTGGTAACCTGAGGTCACCCTAGAGGATGACTTGAGCTTTTCCCCACATCAGGTGTATCTGACACAAGAATTATGTAATAACTTAGAAATGCATCTAAATTATGCTTTGTAGTTTTAAAATCGGCTTAACCAAATGCATCTTTTCCATACTCAGATATTCATTTGTTTTTTCAGCTGAGAATTCCCTAACTAAAAATATTAACTTCACTCCAAAAGGCATTTTGTAAGGAGTGATTTTGTTTTGTAAAGCTTTTTGTAAAGCTTTTGATTCCTAATTCTTATTTGGGGTTTGATATCAGAGCTACCATCTAGGGGTGACTAATATGTAAGCCAGTGATTTTATCACAACAGCTACCTACTGCAACTGAACAAGGAACAAGGCACCACAGGACAGAGAGAGAAATGACTTACTCTTCCTACAGGGGATGGGTGAGGGGGGCCGTAAGGAAGTGAGGCTTCAGCAAAGAGAACACATTTTAGCAGGACCATGGTATATGAACCATTCCTCAGGAGGAAAAGAAGGAAAAGCCATTCTAGGCCCAGGATAGAACATGTGTAAATGCTAAGACTGTAAAAAGGGTGTTGAGTTGAGAGGCCTGCAAGTATATAGGTGGATTGTAGGTGCTTTTGTGTAATGGCAGGTGAATCTGGAAGTAGAAATAAGAGTCAGATTTGAAGGAACTTTTGTGCCATGTTGAGGAGCTTGAAACTCACCCTGTAAGTGAGGGGGAGCTACTGAAGGGTATTAAGCAGGAAAGTGACAATTCAGTTTGATTGTTGAATGATCATTCTATGCAATAAATACAAAGATTGGACTTGGGATGGCCTATAACTTAGGGCAAACAGGTCTACGAGGAGGTTATTGCACACAGGTCCCCATTAAAGCAACTGTCACATAGATGTTTTGAGCTCTCATAAGTAAAATTATCATCCACTGTTTCCCTTTCTGCTTTGACTACCAAGAAGTTCAAAGCCACATTTAATCCTCATTCACAGTAACTGTATCAGCCCTTTGAATCAGCCTATTTTGGTATACCTCCATTTCATGGTGTATTAATTTTCTATTGCTGCTATAACAGCTTACAACCTATTTAGAAGCTTAAAACAACATAAATTTATCTCACAGTTTCCATGTATCAGAAGTCTTCACAGTCTCAATGGGCTAAAATCAAGGTATTGCAGGGTTATGTTCCTCATTAGAGACTCTGGGGAATAAGCTACTTCCAAACTCTCAGAAATCAGTTCCATGCAATAGTAGAACTGAGGTCCCAGGTTTTTTTTTTTTTGCTGTCAGCCAGGGGCTGTTCTCAACTTCTAGAACTTACCTGCATTCCTTGACTTGCGGTCGCCTTCCTCCATCTTCAAAGCCATCAACAGCTTCTCTGACCTCCCCTTCTGCCGCTTCTCTCTAACTGATCCTTCTACCCTCCTCCTCCGGTTTTAAGGGCTCACATGATCACATTGGGCCCACCTGGACAACCCAGGATCATCTCCCTATTTAAAGGTCACCTGATTAGAAACCTTAACTCCAGCCTCAGCATACTTAGTGTTTAATTAAATACCAGGTGATGGGAATCTTGGAGGGCCCATCATTAGAATTTGGCCCACCAAACATGGTTTTAACTTTCAGTTTCCATTTTAACAGTTTTAGTGACAGGCACCATGAATCCTTTTTAGAAAGAAATATATTTTTATTCTCCTTTATTATGTTTACTGTTTTGGACATAAAAGTAAATATTGTTACTGTAGAAAATTTGGAAAATGAAAATGGGAAAAAACAATTATAACCAGTTGTAATCACTCACATAGAGCTATGATTAGTATTTATATTTTTCTTTCAGTCATTTTCTCTGCATATATTCATAGAAGTTGAAGTTCAAACTGTACATGCATTATTATAATCTACTTCTTAAATTAATGTCAGGTTGAGAGCAATTTCTGGTATTTAATATTTATATAATTGCCACACAATATTACAGTGCATGAATGTACTGTACTTTACCCTATTTAAAACTGTGTGGGATGTTGCAAATTTTTCATTATAAATAACATTGAATTACACATTTTTACATCATTGGCATTTTGGATTTCTTTCTGGATATATACCTAGGTGTTGAGTTGGGGTATTATGTCAGTTTTTTAAAAATATATTTCTTATATTCTAAAATGTATTTGCAAACTAGTAAGTTTTTAAAATATGAAGTCAGAAGAAGCATCTGTTTATGACTACAAGTGTCTTTCATTTAGAACTCTGTTGCAAATATGCAAAAATATTTCTGCAGAGTTGTATTTTCCCAGAGTATGGTTCCCAATTCTGAATACATTGTAGCCTACTATAATAAACCTCAATATACAAAAATCAGTAAAGGGTGTGGTAGTCATTAGTGCTGCTCATCAAATATTTCCTGCTCTCTTTACAGGCATATCGTAAGAATGTACTTCTCTGCTTCCTTGGAGTTTGATGCAGCTGTGCTATTTGCTTTGGCCAAGGAAATGTAACTGAATGTGTGTGTGCCGCCAGTCAGTGAAAGCACAGGGGCCAGTATGTGATTAGTCATGCGTTCTCTCCCTCTGCCTTCGAGACGGGCAATGTTTCAGAGTGTGGTTACTCTACCAGCTTAGATTCTGGAGTTAAAATGAAGCAGAGCAGATCCCCCAGGATAGACAGAGTGTGAATGAGAAATGAACCTCTCTTTTTTAAGTCACTTAAGATTTTAGGATTATTTGTTACACAGTATAATCTCTCCCATTTTGTGTAGATTGGATACAGATCCTAACCAATGGAAATTAGTACAGAGAAGTTGGCTCCTACCATAACAAAAATGTAGCATTGATAAAAAAACTGTGGTGAGAATACTGTCCATGGCACTGGAAGAATGGTGACCCATGTTATGGAGGAGCAGAATATTTGGTAAAATGTCATGTACTATAACTCTGAAGGCATACTATACATCTAATAATCGTGGAGAACTAGGGGAGCAAGTTGGAAAACAAAGTGTTAGTAACATGTTTTGGCTGCTATTGGCTCTATATGACAAAGTATTATAGTGTAGAGAAGCTGAAGAAAGAACTAATTGGTTTACAAGTCATAATAAAAAGGAAATAGAAAATTCTCAAATTCAGGGGCTTGTAGTGTTAGAAGAAATGATACTTTTCACACTTAAACAGTAAAATATGTAATTGAGAAATGGTTTTTGAGCAACAAGGCTGATTAAAACTCAGCCTTGCAGCTAACACTAAATTAAGGTTATGGCAACAGTGTTAAAAGCTAGTGTTGAAAGCTCTGAACAGATTCAAGATGTGTATTGGTTTCCTGTTGCTTCTGTAACAAATTACTACAAACTTGTTGGCTTTAAATAATGTATATTTACTCTTATAGTTCTGATAGTCTTAAATGGGTCTTTCTGGGCTAAAATCCAGGTGTTTCTGGAGGTTCTAGGGGGTAATACATTTTCTTGCCTTCTCCAGCTTCTAAAGGCTGCCCACACTTCTTGGCTTGTGGCTTCCTTCCATTCCCAAAGCCAGGAATGGCCCAATCTTTCTAATATTGCATCACTCTAACTCTGACACTGACTACTTCTGCTTCTAACTTCTGCTTTTAGGGACTCTTGTGATTACCTTGGGCCCACCTGGATAATTTAGGATTCCCTCCCTGTTTTAAGGTCAGCTGATTTGCAAACTTAATCCATCTGTAACGTTAATTCCCCTTTACAACATAATATAGCATATTTGCAAGTCTAGGGATTAGGATGTGGACATCTTTCGGGGAACATTATTATACACACGGTAAGACCTAGAAAATGCTTTAAAATCACAAAATTGTTTAGGGAAAACAGATGAAAAGCATGGTTCTGGACATCTGATAGACACAAGATACCCATATTAAAATCAAGAGAGTAAGAGCAAGAGAGAAATAGAGGGAGGCATGGGAGTGAGGAAGCAAAGACACTCAACAAATACTAGTAATTATCTAGAAAGGAACTGTCATGCATTTTTGATACATGAAGCTGACTGAAATCAAAGAGATAGAAATCCAGTGAAGTTTCTGAGTGAATTATATTGCCAAAAGAATCAGCCTGAACTAAAAGAAAATGTGATAGTTCATGGCTTACAATAATACTGAGGCTTCAATCATTATTGGATCAGATGTAAGGTAAGAAGTGTGCCTAACCCCCAAGGGAGGTGTATTCCCTGACACCCACTTCAAATGTGGTCAAGAAAGATCACAGAAAGGGAGACTCTCCCAGAGGTCAAAGACCATGTAAGTAACGAGCCAAGGAGCCCTTCTTGCTCCAGGAGATGAGGCCTTGATAACATTCACCAGGTGAGGATTCTGACTTGCAATAAACCAGTGATGTGTATGCCTCCCAATTGTACACTTTCCAAATAAGAGTGTTTATTGAAATTATCTAGGTGCCATTTTACCACCGTCTGTTGGGTGTCGGGAGGTTGGTGAGCGAGGAGGTCGATGACTTGCCTTTTTAACTTACATGTCTCTGGATCATCAGGAGCCATATCTGGACCCGGCGACAATGTCTTGCTTCATTCTTGATATAAGATTACCAGAGATTCTAGACTTGATGCTTGATGTTATGACTGGATGGAATTTGGGTTGTCTCTCTTAGGGACCAGAGGGAAAGAGTGTATTTTACCTGTGGAAGAAGGAGAGAGGAGCAAAATTTTGATAACCAAAAGGCAGACTGTGATAGTCATTAGTGCTGCCCATTCTCCTTTCCTTCTACCCATACAGAAGACTATCTTAGCCCTTTTTTGTTGGGCAGGACAATGAGAGTAGGTCTGGACATTGGTCCAACATTTCCAAGTCAGAACACTTAAATGCTGGTGTGAGATGCTCCTGAGTTCTCTTCCCCGCTGCTGGAGTGATCCTAGAAGCACGTGTGAAGATGGAGCTTCCATCAGCTTTCCAGAGCTTCCTGACCAACCCACTTTGGAAAAATAGTATGAGGAATAAATACGCTTGTTACGACTGGGGAGTTATTTGTTACTGTAGCATAAACCTGCCTGTGCTGACTGATACAGAACACAAGGATTTTTCTTTTTTTTTTTTTTTTACTGTGTAAAGGTTTATCCTGAGCTTTCTTCAAATACCCCCTAAGATATTTTAATAAGAATACATGTACAGGCCTTCTATTTACACCTGATTTCAGGAATACACCTATTGGAGAAAGTAATCTACATCTTTGTTGCCTTCTTCACTTATGTAAATTTTAATAAATTTAAATAAATATTTAACAGTGAGATAGAGATAAAGAATTTGTAAGAAAATCAGATTCATTATATCTGGGGTAACCCTGCCCTTCATTGCATCAGTTAGGCAAGGATTTAACGAACATTGATTATTGGCTCAATTTCATCGTGAAAAGGGGGTTTAAGGCTTGCCTCTGTCAGTTAAGCACTTCTGAAGGCTGGGGTAGGAGAGATGGAAAACCAACCCCATCAAGCAGTTCCAGGGTTGGGTCACAAGGGTCAGCACTTAATTATGTTACATACAGAGAGAAAATCACAAATTACCCCAAATCACAGAAACTTAAGTCTATTAACAGACCCAACATGGTGAGGTTAAAGTCAAAAATAGGGAGAGAAGTTATAAAACTTAAGTAATTGGACAATTGCAGCTAAAAAATATGGAGCAGCTGTAGCAAAAAGATGAGAAGGTATAAGATTTTTGTCATGAACGGAGCTGGGGCAAGTGGCTTCTCTGTTATTAGGTGCTAAGCACCTGGTCCAGAAGTGGGCTGGTTCAGGTAATATACAGTTTCAGACACACCGTATCCAAGCTTGGGATGTCATTAAAATAACTATGCTACTAGTAAAAGAGATAAATTTCTACAGTGATTGTTTCAGATTGTCAACTAATATCCTGAAGACTTCTACGATTTCACTAGAAAAGACTGGTATTAATCTAAAATGAAAAATTAACCACAGAGAAACTGATAGAAGTAGAGGATTGTCAAAAAGAGGAAGGGGAAAGGAGGAGGAAGAAGAAGAAGAGCAGGAGAAGAAAGGAGGAGAGATGGAAAAGGAAAAGAAATGAGTGTTAAAAAATACTAAATGAAAAGAAAAAGCTTCATTAGTTCTGGAGCGTCTAAGGACCACAACAGGCTACTGGGAGAGTCCAGAGAAAGGACCCAAATAGGACTGAGGCAACCAGAAACATAAGAGAGCTTGGGTTTGCTGGTAATGCAGGCAGTGAGATCTGGCCTGGAATGGAATAACCGTATATACTTGCATCAGTGTATCCAGAGCAGAGAAAGCTCAGTAAGAAATATCTCCCAGCTGAGCCACTACCCACCTTGTCTTTTGGCTCCTATTTTTTCACAGCCAAGAAAATCTCTGGGTGCTGCCGAGCAGTCAAGCACCCCTTCCCATAGATGGGAGGAGGTTTATTACATTTGACACAAAAAGTAAACAAAGTGTTCTGAAGAAAACCTAAGAAAGTATGTTTAGTCCTTTCCAAAGGTGCCAAATCAATCTCCCCTTGAGAAAGCAAGGTAAAATCTAAAAAATAAAAAACAATTCATCTTATGCTTACTTTGGGTAGGAATTTAAAAGAGTGCCTTGCTTTCCAACCAACATTTTGCCTCATCACTAAAGAGTACAGCAGTCTTAGGACTACACCTGAGGATTTATTTTAAAGCTGGCATAAAGCATTTCATTCCAAACCAATCCCATTTGAAATAAAATTCATTTGAGTTCAAAAACTGAAGAGATGCAAACACAAAGTTGGCATTCCTTTAACATTTTCAAAGATAATAAAAGTAACATAGCGACTCCTTTAACTTAAGTAAGACTGTCAAAATGTTGGTGATATTGCTTTCAGCTGTTTTCCAGGAGCATATCTCTTCTGAAATATTTTTCTCAGTTAATTTTTTCTGTTCAATAAAATATTTTAGCATTAAAAGCTCTCCAGTCATGCAGATGTGTTCTTAGGACCATAAAGCTAATATTAAACCTCTCCTGATGACTTAAATCTTCAAAACAGCAGCCACGTTTTGTCGTAATTGCATTCTCACTTGCCCTATGTTCATTTTTACTTGATTCGGCTTGTGCAGTGAAAGAACTGAAGTCAAAAGATGTGCCAAGTATGCTCTCTGGGAACTAGATTTATCACTATGAGCCTCAGTGTGACAGAGAAGAACAAACCTGACTCCATATTGGATCTGTTCTTTTAGCTCTAACCCTTGTGCTCTGTTACCTGTGCTTAGTCATGCTGGCTCTGCACCTTTGTAAAACAATGTTGCCTATAGCCTGAAATATACATGATAGCCCATTCTCAAGGCTCTGACCTTTAAGTGTATAACACTTTTCTATCCATACAGAGATAAAAGTTGCAGAACAAAAAACAACAATTGTCTTGTTGGAGGTTTATAGGAACGTTTTAACCAGACCTACTTACACAGCTGCAAGAACAAAGGATTCATGCACCAAGAAGTTTGCAAAGACCAGCCACTCCCCCTCCCCTTTTAGTATAAAAGAAGCCTAAATTTTAACTTGGGTAAGATGGTTCTTTGGGACACTAGTCCACCATCTCGATCTGCTATTTCTTGCCCCATCACCTAAATTTGCTATTTCTTGCCCCAACAACTCGTCTCTCGATTTATTGGCCTGTCATGTGGAGAGCAGTACGATCTTGGACTTGGTAACATCAGTTCTTCATCAGCAAAATAGGTATAATAATACCAGTTCTAGCCCCTTCACTCAGTTGTTTAGGAAACACGATGAATCTAGCAAATTCAAATGCTTCAAAAAGAGAAAAGTACAATGGAAATTTAAGGCATGTATTATAATTGGTGTTATTATGATTTCTCTTTTAAGGTATAATTTGTGTGACTGAAACTCCAATGCAAGGGCTCATAAAAGATCTATTGCATGTTCAGGCAAGTTTGTGTGTATCCGGGAAGCCTATGAGGAAGGCATTGCTGGGAGCTCAAGGCTGTCCAGAGAACTAAGACCTTTAAGACACTAAGAAACTCAATTATTCATAACCACTGAGGCAAGAGAGGGTGGCTGGTGATGAAAAAGCTAGTTTGGTGGCTTTCACCAAGGAGAAAGTAGGAAAAATTGCTCTAATCATCTATCAATGCTTCTCAGACTTCAATGTGCTACATATCACCTGAGAATCACATTAAAATACATATTCTGATTTGGCAGGACTGAGGCAGAGCCCGAGAATCTGCATTTCTAGCAAGCTCTCAGATGATGCCTATACCACTGCTCCACGAACTACCTTTTGAGTGGTTGAAGATCTATTCTAGACTATTCCTAAAGGGAATTTTCACCAGGATCCTAGGGAATCTAGAAGATTAAAATTTTCACTAGTCATTTTAAGGAACTGAGAGCACAATTTATGGATACACTTCTGCAACATGTTAGAGTGGGTGGGGCATCCTCCACCATAGCACAGGAACAGGGGATTCTGGAGGAGAAGAAATGGTTGACTTGCTAATTCCAGAAAGAGTTGACATTGCTTGACTCCTGATGTCAAGCCAGGTGATGACAAGTGGGAATTGCTTATATTGTCAGGGCAAACTATTACTACTCTGTAACACTGAAGCAGCGGACTGTCATGGCCAGTCAAGAGCAAGTGAGACTTTCCAGTGATACCCTGAGGATGGTCATGAAGAGGCATCAGCTGAGGTTCCAATGATACTGGTGAAGGGCAATGAGTAAGAACGTTTCTTGGTATTATTGTGAGCCTGGTGGTCTCAGGCTGATGTCATTTGGGGAATGTGGGTTATGTGATCATCTACATTTTATTGTTGTTACAATCATCCTTAGAATCAATATCCTTATTATAAGAGAATGATATCCCTGAGATGGTCATTGGAAATAAAGCATTCCCCAAGCCAGTCCACTTCTGTGGGCAGGTGCACTTTCTCCTGTTTCTTTAGTGTGGGTGAAGCCAGAGAATTAAGTGGGGCACAATTTTTAAACATAAAGATCTTGCCTAAGTAGGAAAAACAATGTCCAGCAAGTAGAATATTCAAACAGATGAGTGTGATATAGAATTTCAGCATTCTAATAGCAAGAAACAGTTGAGAGAGGGTGAAGGAGAGAGGAGAGAGAAGAGAGAGAGGGAAATAGTGTGAGGGAGGGAGGGAGGGGGAGAGGAAGAGAGAGAGAGAGACAGAGAGAGAGACACAGAGACACAGAGACAGAGGGAAAGAGGTGAAGAATTCAGATGATGAAAAAATCTAAAACAGTAAGCCATGAGAAGTTATCAACCTAGGTGCTTTCCTGTCACATACTTCACCTTCCCAAATGGAATATTCTGTCCTAAAGAAAACGCTCTCTTTTCTGTTTCTTTGTAACCATACATTATATCCAAGTAGCTTTCTACCATGGTGTCTCAATACACCAAATTGCTAGATCAGTGAAAAAAAAAAGTGGAGTTATATCTTTTTCACAGGAAATTATGCATAAATCTATCTATCTATCTATCTAATCAGTTTGATAGTAAATTTTGCTAATGAATGTGTCCTACACTGAGCATTATTTACTCCTTTAACCAATATTTATTGACTTCTATGTATCCAGCACTGTGCTAGGCATGGGAGTTGCAGGAGTGGACATTAAAGACATTTGCCTGACATCATGAAGATTACAATACAGCAGATATGGGGGGAAAAAAGAAAATAAATAATAACATTATATATGCTATTATGGAAAAAAATAAAGGACCTGAGATAGTAGCAGAATGATGGCTTTTAGGCATGGTGGCCAGAAAAGTTCTCTCTGAGTAGGTAATGGTGACAGAGGACAGGCTAGAGAAGGAGAACAAGGAAACTTCTCTAAGAAAACAGAAGATATTTGTAGAAGCTTCAGGCAGGAGATTGGTATGTTCAAAGAAACCCAAAGCAAAGCCAATGTGGTTAGAGATACCCAGTAATATAAGCCAAGGGTATCACAATAAAGGATATGAGGGTTTATTCATTTGCTCTTTAAGAAACTGAATACTTATTTACCACCTAGTCCATCAAATACTCTGTTAGAACAAGACAAACAAGCCCCTATGCAGCTCATGTGCAAGTGGGGGAGATAACCACTCATGATGTGTCATTATAAGTTGATATGGAAGAAGTACTAGAAGCCATTGGAATGTACAGGGAGTGGGGGAAGTGTTTTCCAAGATACTTCTTTTAATATAATTATCCTCATAGTATACAATTATCTTGTGGAAAAACCAGTTATTTTAACTTAAAACAATATATACATTGAAACATTAGATATTTCAAATCATTCAAAAGGTTGAAATTATGCTCCTTACTTCCAATATTTCTACTCCAACTGGGAATATGTGTGAAAAGTTTAAAGGAAAGTTAAGATATACTGACCGATTCTTAAATTTTGCTCAGCATGAGACCTAGAAATGTCAGCCATTATTTTTAATTCCTCTGTCATTTCACGACTGACCCATTCATTGCACAGTTTACATTTTATGTGCAAATTATCCCATGTGCAACAACAGATTATAAGCCTATCGAGGGCAAGGATTCAGGATTCTCACCTTCCAAATGACTCAAGACAATGTTTTGAATAAATTAAGGTCCAGATAATTTGATTCATTCAGATTTATAAAATATTTCAAAATATCTCCAAGGTCCTGATAGATCATAACGTGTGATTAACTTGAAAGAACGTTCACTACTTTCTTTTCAAGTTAGGGATTCAGACCCTGGCTATGTTTCAGAGAGAAAGTGACTGCCTAACCACCCACCCTCTGCCTGAGCCTATGGAGGAATGAAAGCCAAATAGTGAAGCTTCCTCCACCAGAAAATCTAATACTAAATCACGCTTCTTTCCATCACCAATGACTTCAGTCATTTTATTCATGCTAATACAATTAAGTAGAGGCTCTTCAACACCACTTGGCACATAAATTATATGATTCCTGTTACAAATCAAATCCATATATGGAGAATGTTTTTGGGCAAACCTATTTTGAGGACACATTTTGATTGTTAATAATTTTATCAAACAATTTTACCCTTGTATCTCAAGATTTTTTAAGGAATCTAAGTCCAAGGATGATTTTTGTTTTCCTCTAAACTTTGGTCAGAGTAATTCATACATACATGAAGGCAGGAATATTCCTGTATTATTACAAGCAGCATGAACACTCAGTTTGGACTCTGACTGGTCTGAATAAGATAAATAATATCCTTCATCTTTCGAACTTATATTTTTTACTAAATACTGTAACTTTTTGCTCAAGCAATTGCATCTTAAAATTTCCATGTAGCCACAGGCAAACTCCTCAGCAAGGTTAAAACGTCTTACATTTTACAAGAAATTTATTTTTTAAAACTAAGAAATGTGCATGCAAACTGGGGACACTATATATTGACTCTGCTTTTTAGGACATCAAGCAAAGTGAACAACTTTTGGCAAGTATTCTGGCATTTTGATACTACTCATTTGAATTTTGCCATGTTTAACATAGGTCCTAAGACTCCTACAATTCCATAATTGCTGCAGAAACCAAGACTATGGGAAATCAAAGGGCTGTATGATGGTTGTCCTCTCCCCGCCACCTCCCCAGCCATTTGAGTTTGCAAAGGCTATTCTTATGCTCAGGGCTAGCAAGTTTAATTTGTCAACTGAGGCAGTCTCAGGTCAGTAGTCATGCTCCAATTGGAGAAGCAATCACTCTGAAACCGTCCTAGCTGAGCAGATAGCTCATGTTCCAAAAAGAACTTCAATATTAACACCTTAGCTCCAGCCCTGGAGTCATCTGCAAAAACTTCCTTGGTCCCCCTTCATTCACTCAATAATTATTTATTGAGCATCTATGATGTGCCAAAGAGTGTATATAGAACACACAGATGAAAACTGATGACCCCTTCTCCCAAGAGGCATGTACTCCAATGGAAAACGATGGTCTATTAATTAATTATTTCATCAATTCAACAAATATTGATTAAGCACTTATTATTTACCAGGCTTGATTCTAGACCCTGAAAACACAGCAGTGAATAAGATTGTCAAAGCCTCTGTCTCAGGAAGTTTACTTGTTAATCAAGGTGGACATAGATGGTAAACAAATAAATGAAGTACAAACTCAGATATAGAAAAGTGCCATGAGGAAAATAAGAAAGAATGATGTGATGGTGAATGTGGATGGCGTTGCCACTTTAGATTTTAAAAGGGAAGACATCTCTGAATCAGTGATAACTGAGCTGATACCTACTGAAAATGAAGTCAGTCTAAAATCCTAGGGTAGCGAGTTCTTGAAAGCAGGTGGACAAAAGAGGGTAGAGTGAAAGAGGAGAAGATATCAATGGGGAGAAACAACATATACAACGAAATGAATATGTAAAATAACAAGACATGTTCTGGGAACCACCAGTGGGTATTGCAAGCCAACAATTAAATGTTGAGCTTTGAGTACCAGGCAAAGAGTTTAGATGGTAGGTGACGGGGAGCCCCTGACTCAAGGGATTTTATGATGGTCCTCTTTCATGCCTTGTCAGCCTGTTCCCTAGTTTTCTGAGATGGCTATAGGTAGATTGACCATATACACATTTCAATTCTTCATGCTAATCCCCCATATACTTTATTCCCTACTATCATATCACACACATATTTTCAAATTAGCACTTTTGCACTAAATTGTAACTATCTGCTTCTGTATTTATTTTCTTCATTTATTTCCTTGAGGTTAGGGACAATGACAATTTAATTCTGCATCCCCAATATCTGGCACAGCATTAAGCACATAATATAAGCTCAGCAAATATTTAATGGGAGGGGGATAGAAGAATGGGTGGGTGGCTCAAAGTTCATAAAATCTTTCAATTAGTCTCCAGGGAGGAAATCAAGATTTTAGCACTATAGCATGGGCAAATAGTATTAAGATGGCTCTGATATTATACTGAGAGTTTCCAATGTTTTCTAAGTCCACAGGTTTAGGATTAATTGCTCAGCCCCACCCAGCATTGTGATATTGCCCACGTTCAAAGCTTCCTCACTAGCTTCTTTTTTTTTAAACATCTTTATTGGAGTATAATTGCTTTACAGTGGTGTGTTAGTTTCTGCTTTATAACAAAGTGAATCAGCTATACATATACATACATCCCCATATCTCCTCCCTCTTGCGTCTCCCTCCCTCCTCACTAGCTTTTGACCAATCTCACTGTTGGTTTTCTCTTGGCTGACCATCAGCTCCCTCTAGAGGAAAGTCTGGAGTCAATACTTAGCCCTAATCATCTTCCTCATGCCTGTTTTCATCTATTTACAGAGACTGAGCAGAGCATCTCTAGCAACCATTCCATGACTGGTTAGATTCCATATACCATTCTTCAGGAGAGATAAATTCTCAATCTGTAACACATCAGTGTGTTACACACAGACTACTAGTCATTTCTCAGAGTGCCCCCTTCCGTAGATTACCCAGATATGAGAGAGATGGGGAGAGGGGGAGGGAGAGGACAGAGACAAAGGATGGAGGAAGGGAGGGAAGGATGGATATACGGATAGAGGGAAGAACAAAGAGATCATGTTTTCTTATTCAGAAGACATATTTTTGTTCATATGGTCACATGTTCATATTTAGAAATCACTGCGTATGACACAGTGTTATATAACCCATATGCAGCAAGGTTCCCAGATCACAGGCCTCAGGAATAAACCCACAGCAAACTGTGGATATGCTATGTTGGCTACATCTGGACAGACCAGCAGGGCAGCAAAGACGGCACAATGAACTTCAGAGAAGAGGCAATACTTGAAGAAGTGGACAACATTTCCTGAAGTTCAGACTCCAAATTAGTATTGAGTAATGGCTATTTTTTATCTCTGGATGGAACTGGATAGAGGAGTTCTAGATAGGAAAGAAATATACTCTCAGAGAGAGATAATTGGGTACCAATCTATTTGTGGAATATTAGTTGGAGGTTGAAAGGAAGGAAAGATTTGGTGTGCGACCCTGAGCAGTATTTAACAAAACTGTCTTTCTGTGTAGCCTCCAGGGACTTGTGATGGGTTCCCAGGGAAATAAAAGAGTGAATGAGATGGAAAAACTGCACAATATGGGCAACTTAGAAATATGAGAGGTCATGCCATTCTGCTTTTAGTTTAATAGCCTAGTTTAAAGTAAAAGAAAAGAAAAATGTCTGCTTATCAGGTAAAAAATGATATGACGATAAGAGAGGCAGGTTAAGAGGTGTTGAAAAAAGTTAATTTCCTTCCTCCCTCCGTCCTTGTCTCATTGCCATCTGGAGGCTAGAGTAACCACACACACACACACATACACACACACACACACACACACACACACACACACACACACACACACACACACACACACACACACACACACACACCTTCAGAAATAAGACCCTGAGGTGAACAACTACTGCATCTTTGGCCTCATAGAAGCAAACTTGACCAGTGATAATCTCTCCTCAATTGCTTCTCTTAAATAAAGTTTATATTGACCAACAGAATATATGAATGAAAGAATGAATATAACAACGATTTAGTAAATTTCTATTTAAATCTGTACTTGATATTCTAAGACATCTTACTTATTTAATCCTTATCACACTTATAAAAAAGGAATTCTTATCTTCTTTTAGAGATGTGGAAACTGAAGCTTATAAAAGTAAGTGGCTTGCCTAAGATCCCAACAGAGGAACTACAGAGTTGAGATTTAAACCCAGACGATTTGATCTTAAGTCCACCTCCTTTTCCTTTATAACAAAGCTTCAATGTACAGCTGTTTTCACTCAGCCACAGCATCAAGTCTAGTCATTAAACACAAAGTTAGCTGCAAGAGTTATCAGGCATTGTTGGATAGCTAATCTAAGATCCATTCCCAAACATGTCTCAGAATATTTGAAGCCAGGAATGGCCATATGCCTGAATTCTACCCAGTGATTTGTAAGTGGAAGTTTGCTGGGGTAATCTGGAAAACTTTGCTTTATGATAAAAGAAGCTTACTTCTCCAGCAGTACATCTGCCCCTCTACATCCTGCATGAATATAGGCATGAGGCCTGGAGCAACAATAACCATCCAATGACTATCAGGAAAAGGTAAAGAAAAATGCAGAGACGCTGCCTCTGACACTGAGCTGCTCAAACAACAAAGAGTAGCCACCTACATCCTGAGTCCCTGCTATGTGAGAAAAGCAAACTATTTGTTTAAGGAACTGTTAATTGTTATCCCTGTAATTACAGGTTAAAAAAACAATGGATACAGAAGAATGTCTAAAACAATGTCTCTAAAGTATCCAGATTAGTGAGATGACAGAGAAAAACAACTTTAATCTTATTATAATAAACATCTATCCTTGCATAAAAAGCATATTTCCAAAGTCATAATTTCCTGCTCTTAAAAAGATCAAATATCATCCATGTTTAGTTGATCCTAAACTCTAATATGAGTGACAAAGAAAATTTTTATGAAAATTGATTTATTAAGATAAAGACATTTACCCTGATTTTTCTAAACAGCATCTAGCACATGGGTGATGCTCAATAAAGACTGAGAGCTAAAAGCTACATATCTTATTAGCAACATTTCTCAGTACTATGATTTGGAAAAAGTTTTTTCTTTCACAAATCAATATGATGAAGAATCAGGCAGCAGGTGGAGGATGTAAAAATGAATCATTTTTCAATAACTTCTTTTAGTGTGGAAGGTTTCACATGTCTAGACATATTTTGCTATTGAATACCACACTGATATTTAAGGGGTTGTTTTTCCCTATCGCACACAAAATTACCCTAAGTACAGCAAAGCATTTTGCTCACATGCTGTCAATCCCAGGCAAAGAGTGAAGTCCATCTGTGTCCTTCTCTGTAGCTCCAGCCAGTACATCCAGCATGCCACCTCAGTCATTAGGTATGGGATGAGCAATACGATGTCTTCTCTATGGTTTGAAGATAAACATCAAATTTCTTTTATTTTTCGAATTGAGTGGAAACATTACAAATTTCCCACATGGCATTTTATTAAAAGTTTCACCTATTGCTTAATAATAAAAATGTAAAAAATAACAAGTAACAAAATTTTGACTTAAAAATTAATATTTAGTGAGACAAGAATTTGAAAGCACTTTCATGTTCATGGTTTCTTTATCATTCTCAGGTAATTGGGTGTCAATGACTTGCAGACTTACATCCATGTCATGTTTGAGAAATTTTCAGAAAAGATAAACCCAGCAGGATGAGAAAGCCCAGATACATAATCATATTGGGGATGCACCTGGAGCTGAGGAGACAAGGGAAGAAAGAGCAAAGGACTAGAAGACCTACTTGGCTTGGATGACAAGAGTCACCTGGGTAGGACAATCGTAATTGCTCAGATCAAATGATTCTGAAAATGATTTCAAGTATGTTTGATACAGCTCATGAGATGTTCCCCAATACATAAGCTCACCATTCTGATATATGTGAAAAGATAATCTTCATTAGCAAAAAGGAAGAAATCAGATTTCAAAGTTTCCAACAGGTCACAACATTGCTATTGAACACCCACTGTCATCACCTCACTTTTCTCCATCACACTTCATTAACCCTTGATCCATGTTTGCAATTACTTCAAATAAGGATAGAATTCTATTCTGGGTTGTTTGTAGGTGAATAGGTTGCTTGCTTTTTCTCTCATGCCTAGTGGGATTAGGCAATTCGATATTTTGACTTGTCCAAGCAGTATTTGATGCTAGTCTGCTCTTTCCCTAACCAAATCACTGCTACCTCTCATTTGAGGCAATGTATTCCAACGACTCATTGCCAAAATGGTAGTAATTTCACTGGTGCAGACCATTGACATGCAGGCTGGGCTGTGCTGGCTTTCCTGCAGAAAAGATTTTCTGGAATAATAGAAAGTGTTTGGGACTTGGTATTATCATATGCCTTGGGTTTAAACCCTAACTCTGAAACTTACCAGGTGTATGAATACAGGGGAAGTACTTCACCTCTTTGAACCTCCCTCTCCCATTTATAACTGGGATCTTGATCCCTAACTCACAGGACTATTAAAAGGTTGAATGAGACCGTTTGTTGCAGAGACTTAGAGTAGTTTTAAAATAAACTTTTACTGAATCTGAGCTGTTTCGCTTTCCAGTAACACTGAAACAAACATCAGGAACCCAGTAACTTCCTAGCATCCAGAGACGTAAATGTACCATGCATGAGAATACAGATGCTTTTATGTGTATATATGCACTGTTACAAAAAACAAATGCCACATATCCACCTAATAGGACTGGAATGACTGACAGATAGCATCGACCTTCTCCCAGGAAATCACAGATTTTCAAAACAAGCACTTTTTAAAATTACATAAGTATACAGCATGAATCAGAAGAGCATGAGGCTGTGTTTGCTTGTTTTATCAATGGTTCATTTTCCATAGCTTCCATCTTCCTTTTATTGCTCGGCCAGCTATTTCCCTCCATAGAAGATGAAGGCTATTGGGATGTTTGTTATAACTGTGTGCTTAAGGTTCTTTGGCAGATCACATGCTTTACTTAATTAAATAATGTTCCAATTAATTGATTTGTTTGTAGACATTCTTAATTTAGTAAACGCTGAGCAGAATGCTAAAAATACCATTATATTTCTGACAGAGGCACCACTAAAGTCTGATAATTGATAGCTTTGCTGTTTTCTCTGATGGCCTGAAAAGCTTTTAAAGCTAAATTCTGTAATCATGTTCATCTTTGGAAATTAGTTTCGTGAAACCACACATTTAGTTCTTGCTGAGAAATCTCATTTTAGTCATTTTAACATAATTTATAATGCATAAACTAAATTAGCTTTTGTAGCTAAGCCAGCACATTTTTCTTTAATTTTTATCTCATCCTAATATATTTTTGACCTTGAAAACTGTAATGTCTGTTGGATATTGAAGCCTCTGAACAAAGAAAATCATTTCCATTCCATCACTATGGTTACACTTTCTTCGCTCTCCAGCACTGAACAGTGCTGAAAGTGTTGAATCTGGATTCCTCAGGAGGGCAAGGGGAACTTCATGTAATATCATTTAGTTCTGATTAAATAAACACATATACATAATGGAACCCAGGAAAGTAGCAAATTATTTCACTCTGTTTACATTGCATATGATATGACTTATGGTAAGGGGCAATATATCACCCAATGTTATTTTCTTCAGGTTCTGTTGTGTGTGGTTTTTCCCCAGGCAGTCACACATACATATTCGTCATAGAAAACACAGCCAAAATGCCAGGCAGCTCCTAACACCTCCAGTACTCCAGAAGTCAAAGCGTTTTCAACCCTTTCTAAAAACAGAGAACTTCAAGTGTGAATCATACAGTTCCCTGTCCACGAGAGATGTGTTTCACATGGCTTGTGACCTCTCCCACCATCCTAAAATGGCTCTGGCTGCCCTACAAAAGCAAGATAAGGAATTGGTCATTCAAATAAACATTATACCTGCTGCCTCTGATAGAAAAAATATACTCTCTTTACAATATACTCTTTTGAATTTCTTTTATTACATAGCTGGTTCGCCATGTCAACTACAAAAGGTTTTCTGTATTTTCTTCTCCTTAGTAGTTCATGTGTCAAAGGTATCTTGAAGAAAACTGTTGGCAATAGTCAAGGTCTTCAAGTGGCCATAACATTTAAAAGAGTATATCCAATCAGTAGCGTGGCAAATTATATCCGTATAAATGCAAATGAATGTCTCATTTCTAAAATTCATACGCACACAGATTTCTAGCTACCTTGATTGGTTTGTGCAAAAGCAATGAAGAACTATTAATTTCAGCAACAAATGATAACAAAAGAAAAGTGAGGTGAGGGGAGGAAACATTTGACAATATGCAGAGGCTCAGTGTAGGAGAGAAATCTGCATCTTCAATAGCCTTCAGGTACAGGGACCACCATAATCATCTCTGTGGCCTGCCATAGGGCTTGCCCATAGTGAATAGGCATTAAATGTTTGTGGTATGGAAGGATAGGTGGATGATACAAAGGGCTGTTTTATAAGACTTAAAGAATCTTTGATGGTGGGATACAACACACTGACACATGGATAGAATAGGTGAAAGGCAGAACCCTATATAACTTATGGTTCCAAATAAGAGAAGGCTGGGCTTCCCTGGTGGCGCAGTGGTTGGGAGTCCGCCTGCCGATGCAGGGGACACGGGTTCGTGACCCGGTCCGGGAGGATCCCACATGCCGCGGAGCGGCTCGGCCCGTGAGCCATGGCCGCTGAGCCTGCGCGTCCGGAGCCTGTGCTCCGCAACGGGAGAGGCCACAGCAGTGAGAGGCCCGCGTACCACAAAAAAAAAAAAAAACAAAAAAAAAAACCAAAAAACCAAATAAGAGAAGGCTGTCAGACAAGGTCATAGAGGGGGTTTCACCCAGGACAGGATAACAACAAGCTGAAGCTAGAGAGGGCAGCTTGTGTATGGCAAATGCCATGTGGTTAGCTAGCTTTCCTGGACTCCCTGTGGACTGGCTAATTTAAATGATTTTGTGGACTCCAGGGCATAGGGGTTAATGATCTGATACCTGGCCTCTGGGTAATTAGGGCTGGTGCATAGTGGCCTAGTGGCCCACAGTGTAAGAACCCGATAAGGAAAGCTGATTAATCAGCTGCTCAAGGAGGGGGACTGACTCACCGGTAGCCGGGATCTCAAAACTGGATCAAGATAGGATTTTTCTTTTTAAACTCTGTTATGTTCACCTGCCCTTAGAAGGAGAGAACTCATTCGAAATTCAGGAAAGAATTCTGTGATATTTAAAAGCAACTAAAAGAAATCCATATTGGAAAAGAAGAAGTAAAATTGTCCCTGTTTGCAGAGGACATGATACTATACACAGAAAATCCTAAAGATGCTACCAGAAAACTACTAGAACTCATCAATGAATTCAGTAAAGTTGCAGGATATAAAGTTAATACATAGAAATCTCTACAACTGTGCCTTTATTTCTGTTTTGTAAATAAGTTCATTTGTAACATTTTTTAAAGATTCCACATATAAGTGATACCATATGATATTTGTCTTTATGTGTCTGATTTACTTCACTCAGTATGACAATCTCTAGGTCCATCCATGTTGCTTCAAATAGCATTATTTCATTCTTTTTCATGGCTAAGTAATATTATATTGTATATACATACCACATCTTCTTTAACCATTTGTCTGTCAATGGACATTTACGTTGCTTCCATGTCTTGGCTATTGTAAACAGTGCTGCAATGAACATTGGGGTACATGTATCTTTTCAAATTATGGTTTTCTCTGGGTATATGCCCAGGAGTTGGATTGCTGGATCATGTGGTAGCTCTATTTTTAGTTTTTTAAGGAATCTCCATTCTGTTCTCCACAGAAATAGAGTCACAGATGTAGAAAAACGTCTTATGGTTAACAAGGAGGAAAGGGGGAGGAGGGATAAGTTGGAAGATTGGGACTGACATATACACACTACTATATATAAAATAGATAACTAATGAGGACCTGCTATATAGCACAGGGAACTCTACTCAATACTTTAATGACCTATATGGGAAAAGAATCTAAAAAATAGTGGATATATGTATATGTATAACGAATTCACTTTGCTGTACAGCAGAAACTAACACAACACTGTAAATCAACTATACTCCAATAAAAATTTAAAAAAGAAACCTCTTGTATTTCTATACACTAACAGTGAAAGATCAGAAAGAGAAATTAAGGAAACAATCCCATTTACCATCACATCAAAAAGAATAAAATACCTAGGAATAAACTTACTTAAGGAGACAAAAGACCTATACTCTGAAAATTATAAGATGTTGATGAAAGAAATCAAAGATTACACAAACAGATGGAAAGATATACCATGTTCTTGGATTGGAAGAATCAGTATTGTCAAAATGACTCTACTATCCAAGGAGATCTACAGATTCAATGCAATCCCTATAAAATTATCAATGGCATTTTTCACAGAAGTAGAACAAAAATTTTAGAATTTGTATTGCAGTGCAAAAGACCACAAATAGCCAAAGCAATCCTGAGAAAGAAAAACAGAGCTGGAGGGATCAGGCTCCCTGACTTCATACTATACAACAAAGCTACAGTAATCAAAACTGTATGGTACTGGCACAAAAGCAGAAATATAGATCAATGGAACGGGATAGAAAGTCCATATATAAACCCACACACCTACAGTCAATTAATCTACAATAAAGGAGGCAAGAATATAAAGCGGAGAAAATAAGTGGTGCTGGGAAAACTGGACAGCTACATGCAAAAGAATGAAGTTAGAACATTCTATAACACCATATGCAAAAATAAACTCAAAATGGATTAAAGACCTAAATATAAGACTGGGTACTATAAAACTCTTAGTGGAAAATGTAGGCAGAACACTTTTTGACGTAAATTGCAGCAGTATCTTTTTGGATCCACCTCCTAGAGTAACAAAAATTAAAAAAAAACAAACAAATGGGAACTAATTAAACTTAAAAGCTTTTGTACAGCAAAGGAAACCATAAACAAAACAAAAAGACAACCTTCACAATGGGAGAAAATATTTGCAAATGAAGTGACTGACAAGGGATTAATCTCCAAAACATACAAATAGCTCATGCAGCTCAATATTAAAAAAACAAACAACCCAATCAAAAAGTGGGCAGAAGACCTAAACAGACATTTCTCCAAAGAAGACATACAGATGGCCAAGAGGCACATGAAAAGCTGGCCAACATCACTAATTATTACAGAAATGCAAATCAAAACTACAATGAGGTATCACCTCACACTAGTCAGAATGGACATCATAAAAAAGTCTACAAACAATAAATGCTGGAGAGGGTGTGGAGAAAAGGGAACCCTCCTACACTGTTGGTGGGAATGTAAATTGGTACAAACACTATGGAGAACAGTATGGAGGTTCCTTAAAATACTAAAAATAGAGCTACCACATGATACCAGCAATCCCACTCCTGGGCATGTACCGAGAGAAAACCATAATTCAAAAAGATACATGCACTCCAATGTTCAATGCAGCACTGTTCACAATAGCCAAGACATGGAAGCAACCTAAATGTACATCAACAGAGGAATGGATAAAGAAGATGTGGTACATATATACAATGGAACATTACTCAGCCATATAAATGAATGAAATAATGCCATTTGCAGCAACATGGACCTAGAGATTGTCACACTGAGTGAAGTAAGTCAGACAGAGAAAGACAAATATCATGGGATATCACTTATATGTGGAATCTAAAGAAAAAGGGTACAAATGAACTTATTTACAAAGCAGAAACAGACTCACAGACTTTGGAAGCAAACTTATGGTTACCAAAGGGGAAAGGTGGCAAGCAGGGATATATTAGGCATTTGGGATTAACATATACTCATTACAACATGTAAAACAGGTAATCAACAAGGATTGTTCCCTACGGTATAGCACAGGGAACTCTACTCAGTATTCTCTAATAACCTATATGGGAAAAGAATATGAAATAGAATAGATATATGTATATGTAAAACTGAATCACTTTGCTGTACAGCTGAAACTAACACAACATTATAAATCAACTTTACTCCTATAGAAAACAAAAATTAAATTAAAAAAATAAAAATAAAATCCACTAAAATGTCAATGAAGTGTGACAGGGCATGTTTACCAAAAGGTAACCTGATCCTTACTCATGCTAACTATAAACAGAACTCCAAAATAATTTATTTGAAGTCTTTTGGCAGGATGATCAAGTTTTCATAACTTAGTTTTGGTGAGCAAAAGACCCCAAAAGGCAGCTCACAAATGCTTTCCATATTTTTAACAGCCTCAAATGTTTTCCCATAATCTTTTGGGTCAATTCTGCACATGGGCTGGAACGTGTATATATTTAAAGCAAATGTAGCTGGAAATGTCCAAGTTCCGGAGAGACTGCCATCATATAGCATGATGCACCAGAGGCAGAAGTCAAAAGCCTGCTGTGGCAGGCAGAATAATAGTCACCCAGAGATGTCCCTGCTCAAATCCTCATGGCAAAGGGGAAATCAAGGTTGCAGCTAGAATTAAGGTTGACAATCAACTTAATTTAAAAATAGAGATGTTTATCCAGGTGGGCCCAGTGTAGTCACAAGGGTTCTTAAAAAGAAGAGGGAAGGAGAAGGGGAGGTCAAAGTGATGAGATGTGAGGGCTCAACCTCCATTGTTGGCTTTGAAGAAGGAGGGAGGGGGCCATGGCTTAAGGAGTGTGTGCAGATTCTAGAGGCTGAAAAGGCAAGGGAATGGGTTTTCCCCTTGAGCTTCCAGAATGAAGCACTGCCCTGTAGACATCTTGATTTTAACCCAGTGAGACTCATGTTGGACTTTTGACCTACAGAACTATAAGATAATAAATTTGTGGTTTTAGAAGCCACTGCATTTGTGATAATTTGTTACAGCAGCAAATAGGAAACTAATGACCATCCAAACTCCCAAAGCATAAAACCACCACTTCCTTTTTTCCAGATTTTCTTCACGCCAAATTTTGTTTACCAAAGAAGCAAAACCTCAATGATTCGTCCAGGGACAGCTGATTTTTGCTTCTGTTGAAATATTTGCATGTTTCATATATCCAGCTGTCCCTCAGTATCCATGGGAAATGGGTTCCAAGACCACCTGAAAATACCAAAATTCACAGATGCTCAAGTCCCTTATATAAAATGGCATAGTATTTGCATATAACCTATTCACATCCTCCTATACTTTAAATCATCTCTAGATTACTTATAATACCTAATACAATGTAAATACTATATAAATAGTTGCCAGCATGTGGAAAATTCAAGTTTTGCTTTTTGGAACTTTCTGGATTTGTTTTTTTTTTTTCCGAGTATTTCTGATCCAAGTTTGGTTGAATCCCAGGTGTGAAATCTGTAGATACGGACACGTAGGGCCAAATGTAATTCATGACAACCTTGTTCTGAAAGCATTTCTGTTCATGTACCATCCTTTATTCTCAATATTAACTCTCTTTCAATATTTATATTTAAAAATAAAACCTAATCTATTTTGATTTTTTAAAAAGTGACACTGGAACAGAAGAAACTTGTTTCTCAGACCACAGTAATTGACTTTGAGGACTTCAACTCTAATGCCATATAATATTCGAGGAAGAGAGCCATGTGTTCTGTATGTTAAAGTACAGGAATACCTCATTTTATTGTGCTTCACAAATATTGCACTTTTTGTTCACAAATTGAAGGTCTGTGGCAACCCTGCATTGAACAAATCTATTGTTGTCACTTTTCCAACAGCATTTGCTCGCTTCTTGTCTCTGTGTCACGCATTGGTAATTCTTGCAGTATTTCAAACCCTCCACTAGCCAAAAGATTACAACTACAGAAAGTTCAGTGATGGTTAGCATTTTTCAGAAATAAAGTACTTTTAAATTAAGGTATATACATTTTTTAGAAATAAATGCTATTGCACACTTCATAGACTACAGTATAGTGGAAACATAACTTTTACATGCACTGGGAAACCACAAACATTTCTGTGAGTCACTTTATTGCGATATTCACTTTATTGCAGTGGTCTGAACTGACTGCAATAGCTTTGAGGTATGCCTGTAATAATTAATTATTTTACTTTCCTTCTTTGTATTCATTCTTGTACACTCAAAAGAATACACCTAAAACTAAACCCCTCAAAAGTGGAGGATACCAGAATTTACAATGTGTTTTGAATGGAACACATTGAATAGTAAAGCAGAAGTGGTTTCAAGGTCAGGGTTAAAGAGTTAATGGGACATAACAGTGGCTAGAAATATGCAAGCTGGCTATGCTGTCATAGCATGAATCCTTCATGGGCAGGCATTTCTCTAAACTGGTTACCAGGTTTATGGGTAAATATCAAGAAGTGCATAATCTAGAGAGCAGATCACTGAGCGGAGAGTGAGATCCAACTGCACGTCGATGCCAGCTTCACTCCTGAGTAACCATGGGCAGTTTTCAAGTAACCTCCCTCTGTTTCTGTGTGACCTTCCTCTGTTTCTACAGCTAAATCAAAATGCTTCTATACCTTGCAGGGATACTCTAGTTCCTTTACTTTCCACTTGTTTCCCATAATGGAGTTTTGACTCTTTGATCTGTCTCTCCTGCTTTTTTCCTTTCTGAGTTCAAAAAGCTGGAGTATCTGATTTCCCTCTCTTTTTTCTCTCTTATCCTTCTAATCTGATTTTTAAATGTCAGTTTCAGTCAAGGATATTTCCATTTTCATCTTGGGCTTGTCTTCATTTTCTTTTTTCTTGAGAGGAAAGTTTCTTTAAAAATCTACTTTATTACTGTTGTTTACTTTTGTTGTTGTTTTTAATAACAAAACTTTATATCTCAGAGGAAGTAGCAATAATAAATCTCTAGAGGCATATTTAGTCCTTCTTTCAGCATCTTTTCACCGAATGCTTACTTCATGATAAACTTTAGGGAGGAAAGATTAAAAAGACGAATAAGGCAGTCCCTACCCACAAGAAATTCACCAACTAATAAATAAGAAAACAACTATATTGTAGAAAATAAATAAATGCATGTGATCATCAATTCCTGAAGGACATGATATGATATGATATGATATGATATGATATGATATGGGATGATGCTTTCCCTCTCCTTTCTTACCATCATTTTTGGACACCAAAGATAGTACACCTCAGCACAAATTCCCTCAGTTGAAAGAGATGGGTAAAGAAGCAGGTACCAATCTCATCAGTGGCCCACAAATACCCAAACTTCAAATACTTCATGAGAAAGGAGAAGAAGGAGCTAAAGCATGATAAGTGATCTCTCCAGACCGTTCTCAGGACTCTCACAATCTCAAAGCACCCTTCGAAGTTAATGAAAATTCTGCCCAGGAGAAAAAACATGAAGAGGTTGATATATGGAAAAAAGTGAATTCTGACTGCTGGAACCTTCGATCGATAGAGAAACTTTCTCCACTTCACGATGAAAGAAAATGTTTTTTAGATCCTAGAGAATCATCATCTATAACTTTATTCCCAACGCTAAGCCGTTCCTCTCTCCATGCATTTTTTCCTTCAATTTTTCTCCTAGACAAGTAGGCTAATCATCTCAAGTCCATCTTCAGTTCCTCTCTTTATCTCACACTACTCTTTCAATTTGTCACTAACTGGAACTGATTCTACCTTAGCAATATTCAAACTTATCCCTTCCTTTTAACTGCTGAATACAGTTTCTCTGTATGGATGTAACACAATTTATCCATTCTCTTGTTGGTGGCCATTTGAGTTGTTTCAGTTTTTGGTGATCATTAATATAGCTGCTATGAATAATTTTATACAAATTGTACAAAAGTCTTTTTGTGGACATACACTTTTATTTATTGTTGGTAAATACCTAGTAGTTATTTGATCATAAGGTGAGTAGTACGTTTTGGTTTATAAGAAACTTCCAGATTCCAAATTGGTAGTACCATTTTGCACTCTTATTAGCAATTCACGAGAATTCTATTTGCTTCATATCCTGGCCAACTTTTAGTATTGTCAGGCTTTTAAAATTTAAGCCATTCTAGAAGTATAGTGATACTTTAATATTAATTTGCATTTTCTTATGACCACTAATGTGCAGTTTTTCAAGTGCTTATTAGTAATTTGTATACCTTCCTTTTCAAAGTATCCAATTTACCTATTTGTTATTGAGATGTTGTCTTATTGTTGAAGGTGTTCTTTATATAGTCTGCATACAAGTCCTTTGTCACACTTTGTATTGTGAATATTTGTTCCCATGCTTACCTATTCATTTTCTCAATAAACATTTTCAATGAGCTGAAGTTTATAATTTTGAAGAGCAATGCATCAATTTTTTATTTTATGGTCACTGTTTTCTAAGATCACTTTACCCAGTGGTCCCCAGCCTTTTTGGCACCAGGGACCGGTTTCGTGGAAGACAATTTTTCCACGGAACAGGGCGGGGGGGATGGTTTCGGGATGATTTAAGTGCATTACATTTATTGTGCACTTTATTTCTATTATTATTACATTGTAATATATAATGAAATAATTATACAACTCACCATAATGCCGAATCAGTGGGAGCCCTGAGCTTGTTTTCCTGCAACTAGATGGTCCCATCTGGGGGTGACGGGAGACAGTGACACCCGAAGTGTGTGACTTATGTCCAGTCTACTCCGTAATCTTGTTTCGGTTGCTGTCACTGCAGAAAACCCTGCTTCACAAAAACAGGATGTTGGAAATGGAAGCAGGCTTTTCAGTGCTTCTGTGGCAATCTCAGGATATTCTGCCTTGACATTAATCCAGAACGTATGGAGATCTGAAGTCGTCTCACACATACTTTTAAGGCCACCATCAATTGTGATCTTAAGCAGATGATTCTCTTCTAGCACGGACAAAGCCGATTCACCTGGCTTATTCACAAATGGGTCGCGGATCCATTCCTTCCCAGCTCAGGGGTTTTTTGTGGTTGGGAAGTAATGCTCAAACTCTTCTGAAAGCTGAGATAGGTGATCATGCACCAGCTGGGAGAAAGAAGGCCCTGGCTCAGTCTCTTTCAAAATCTCTGCTAATGTTTGAAACATGTCAAAAATCCTAATGTTCACTCGTTGCCCCCACAATTCCAATTTGGCTTTGAATGCGGCCACTTTATCTGCCAACTTGAACACAGTTGTCGTTCTCCCCTGAAACGACAGATTGAGTTCACTGAGCAGGTTGAATATGTCACACAAGTAAGCAAGTTTTGCAACCCATTCTGTGTCACTGAAATGTGCTGCTAGTGGTGACTGTTTTTCTAAAAGAAATCTCTGGAGTGGCTCTCATAACTCAAAAACTCTGGCCAGTGATCTACCCTTAGAAAGCCATCTCACTTCTGTGTATAAGAGAAGACGTGTGTGCTCTGCGTCCATCTCCTCACAGAGCTGCGCGAACAGACGTGAGTTAAGGGCATGTACTTTAATGTTGATAATTTTAATCACATCCTGCAAAACACTGTTAAGTTCAGGTGACATTTTTCGGCTAGCCAGCATTTCTCTATGAATGACACAGTGTGTAGACTCACATTCAGAAGCGACCTCTTTGACCTGAGTAGTGAAACCAGAAAGCCATCCAGTCATAGCAGCCGCTCCGTCCGTGCATATACCGACACAAAATGATTCATTCAGTTTTCCTGATATGTAATCATTCAAAGACTTGAATAGTTCTGCAGCTGTGGTGTTGGTTGGCAACAGAAGTGCACATAACATATACTCATGCACATCCTCCTGAAAAATATATTGCACAAAAACAAGCATTGTTGCCTTGTTGTCGACATTGGTAGACCCGTCAACCTGGATTGCGTGCCACGGTGACTCATTAATCCTCTCTAACAATTGTGCCTCAATATCCTCTGCTATTTCTTCAATTTGTTTAGTTATGGTACTAGCCAAAAGAGGAATACATGCCACCTTTTGAACTGCAGCCTCTCCTAAAAGTTCACGATAAATGTCCTTAGCAGCAGGCAAGATCAACTCTTCACCAATAGTAAAAGGCTTTTTAGCTTTAGCAATGCGGTTAGCCGCTAAGAATGATGCTCTCACTGCAGACACATTTGATGAAGTGGTGGCCTTCAATAATTGCTTCTGTTCTTCGTGTTCACATTTTTTTCTTTTGAGAAACTCCAAAGTCTTGTCTTTTAATGCAGGGTGTTTGGTCTCCATCTGGCGAAGCACTTTGGAAGGTTTCACGGCTTTGTTGGATAGCAGTTGCCACATATTATACAAAGCAGACTTTGAAAATGTGAATCACCTGTTGCAATGAACCCGTAATTTAAGTAGGACTCTTGGTATTTTCTTTTAAATGCAGCTTTTTTTTGTTGGCAGTCTTAGAGTCTTCTGCTGTCTCATCATTGGGTCTTTCCCCCTACTCAAAGAAGCTCTCCAGCAATGTTTGTGTTTTACTCATTTTGGCTACCAAAATGTGTGCTTACCAAAACTGTGACTGAGACAAGCGCACAGTGCGCAGTGTGGGAAAGAGGCACGGATGGAAATGGTAAATAAAATAATGGGCAGGTCATGAGAGTACTAAAATAAGTGTCGGATTCTGACTTAAAGCCTGCCACCAGATGCAGCTTGTCACTTACCACTCACTGATAGGGTTTTGATATGTCTGCAAGCAACTGATTTATTATGGTCTCTGTGCAGTCAAACCTCTCTGCTAATGATAATCTGTATTTGCAGCTGCTTCCCAGCGCTAGCATCACCGCCTCAGCTCTACCTCAGATCATCAGGCATTAGATTCTCATAAGGAGCATGCAACCTAGATCCGTCGCATGCGCAGTTCACAGTAGGGTTCGCGCTCCTATGAGAACCTAATGCCGCCGCTGATCTGACAGGAGGCGGAGCTCAGGCGGTAATGCGAGTGATGGGGAGTGGCTGTAAATACAGATGAAGCTTTACTCACTTGCCCACCGCTCACCTCCTGCTGTGTGGCCCAGTTCCTAACAGGCCACGGACCACTACCCGTCCATGGCCCAGGAGTTGGGGACCCCTGACTTTACCCATCCCAGGGTTATGAAAACATTGCATTAAGCTTCTGAATCAGATTCACAGATATGAATTTGCTCTAATGTTTACTGACTTTTATTTATTATTGTATATTTATTTCATTCCTATATTTCCCATTCTTTTCCTTATAACTTTGTTTTTCCCATTTTTCAAAATAACTCATGCTTGTTGTAAAAGGTGAACAATGTAAAAATTCATAAAAAGTAATAATTGCTCTTCTTCCTACTCCACAAAGAAAATGGTTAACCACTTAGTATATATTTTTATTTGTATATTTAGTTTATATGCTTTACTTCTAGACACATAAAACATGTCCTGTTGATACTATTTTATATATTCACATAGGTATGTGTATGGACACAGAACTACTTATTTATTTATGAACACTTAATATGGTATCTACCCTCTCACACATTTTGAAGTGCACAATATTGTTAACAATAGACACAATGTTGTACAGCACATCTCTCGGACTGATTTATCTTGTATAACTGCTTTTAGTACTATATAATTTAAAAGTAATAACAAATATAACACTGAAGGATTGAAGGTCTCTTTTATACTATTATCATCAGACCTGGATGCCATTTTGAATTTTACAGATATTTTTATTTGTGTATGATTTTGTACATAAAATATTAAACTATGGTTATACTTCCATTCAGGGCTAAGGCCTAAACAGTAGCCCATGTGTTGAAGGGCATCGTGATACCCATGAAAAAATAAGTTGTCCTGTAGTATTTGAAAGTTGACAATTATGAAAATGGTGAAGGATGAAGAGAGATAGCTGGTATAAAATGTAAAGAAATCTTAACATTTCTTATAACAAGTGTCTTTATGAGTGAGAAGAAAGAACTTATAAATAATATAGCCATGAGCAAGTCAACCCATCTTTCTTTCATAGCGATAAATGTCATAATAGATTGGCGCTCTGCCTCTACTCTTATATATTCAATGTATATTTTTTCCTCCTTTATTCTTTGGGACTGAAATTACTTTAGAGGGTAGTTAGAGAAAATTGAGAGTGTTTCGGAATGTGTAGGAATAAAAAGTTCAGACTGCAGTGAAAACTTTAATAACTTGTGAATTATGTCATCTGTGAAATAACAATAGATGACAAACTCAGCTGTGAGGAGAATAAAAGCATCCTTTTCTTAAAAAAAGAAAAAAGCCAGTCTCCTCCTGGAACCATGATCAGCTTTAGATTTTCAATGTTCTTTGTGCAGTTTTAGTGTACCACGAAGTATATCTTAGGTACAATAAAGATAATATCTTTAATAGAGTCTGATGTTCAAGTACCAGTTTCTAAAGTGTTAAATCTGCCCTGGTGATGATCTCATGTTAGGAAGGAATTTAGATTGTATCTCCCTAGATTGTTTTACTAATTTACAAATTGATTATCTCTGCCACATGTAGACTAGATTTTCTGATAAACAAAGAGGTTTCTTATCAGAAATTCATCAGGTATTATTGCTAATACTGTCCACTTGATATTTATTTCCTCTCATATGACTAATAAACATCTCATACTTGAAATCTCCAAAACAGATCTCTTTACACCCCAAATCACCTTGGCAGAAGAACTCAGTGGCTCTTTTAATATTTCATTTTCAGAAATGTTTCCCTTTCTATCGAATATACAATTAAACTTTTAAAAGTCATGTACATGGAATGTTCACTGCTAAGAGATTATCATCTTTTTCCTTTAGATTTTAATTAGCAGAAATTCTAACGGCTTACAAATACCCCTTTTCACTGGTTTATAGGTCTGCGCTCAGTTTGGCAGTCAGATTGCACACAACAATTAGTGATACCCAGAGAATAAAACATCTCAGTGAAATTTCAGGTCAGAAGCAATCTGATTGCATCATGTAATATAGTAAAAAAAAAAACTAACCTTATATGTTGCAGAATTCTATTTGTTAAACATTCATTTACAAACCCATGTGAGCTTGATATTTTATGAAATCTCAATCCAAATAATCTGTTCTCTGTTTTGAGTCCTATTTATTTTCTCCTTGGGAAAAATGACCCCTTTTCTTCTTTCTTTCATGAAACATAATAGTTTATGTTATGTGATTTAAGTTATAGTTTCTACTCTACAATCTTATGAGTAATTTCCCCAATTCAGTATTTTATCTTGCTTACCTTCAAGTAGCCATCCATAATATCCTAAAAAACAGTCTAAAAAGAGGTGTACTATTTAGAAAATAGAGAAATTTTATCCATAATCTTAATCAAATTTATAGAACTACATTTTTGTATGTTCCCTTCTTGTCATTTTTTCATATGAATCTGTTTACATATTGTCACATTTGTATCCTGAGTTTTCACTGGGTAATATTTAATAAGTGTTATAATCTTTATAATTATCATTTATAACTTCCTTTTGACTTAGCATTATCTAATAAGGCTAAACTTCACAATTATCACTTTAAATATTTTAATTTCTGTTTAATATTCCACATAGTAGATATTCTATAATTTAAGAAAGCATTTTCCTGATGCTTGTTATTTAGATGCCTTCCAGTTTTCTCCATTATAAATTATGCTCCAATGAATAGCTTTTAATATCTATGGAGACAGACAAACACAGAGAGAAAAACAATGTGGTAAAATGTTAACATTTCGATAGCTTGGGTGAAGGATACACAGGAATTCTTTGAACTTATTCATGCAACTCTTCTATAACTTGAAATTATCTTAAAATAATTTGAAGAGTACATTTGAATAAGTAGAATTATTGGACCAAATGTAATACATGTTTTGAAAGCTTTCTTTTTACATTGTCATTTTATACCAATAAGTGGTACAGCAGTATGTGAATATCTTTAATTGTAAAGATAATTTCCATGATATTTGTCCTGAGGAGAAGACTATAAATCTATAGTGATCACTGTGCTTGGGATCATGATTTGTAAAATATAAGCATAAGAGGAGACAGAAATAGATTTTCATGGTAGCCAGGTGTTATGCATTTTATAGCCTTAAGTTTACCAGTTCAGTGCCAAAGAAATGCTAATTCATTCATTCATTCTTAACATTTTGCATTTTCCCTTCCATCTGATGTTAGAAATATGGCTCACTGTCTCCTGGCCCAAAATAGGAGGATATCCTCATTTGAGATCCTTCTGGTGGCTGAATGCTTAACCGAACCAGATTCAAACCTCTGCTTAATGCAACCAAATTTGTATTCATACATTTTTCACTGGGTGCTGGTTTTTCCTGGAGTCCCCAGTGTTTTGTTATTACAAACAAATGTGGCAACTGTCATTTTCGTGTTCACATACACAAGTAAATTCACAGAATAAATTCTTACAGGAAAGATTCTGACTTCAAAGGCTTGTAAATTATTAGTTTGATTGATATTGTCAAGATGTCCTCCAAAGCAGTTGCACCAACTTACACACTGAACAAAAATATATGAAAGGGCCAGTTTCTCCACTCACTTGCTTGCCAATATTGTATATGTTAAAACCTTGTTCTTATAATTGAAAATATTTTTTAATATTGTTTTAACTTTTACCTATACAATTCTAAGTAAGGATAAATGCCTTTCACTTGATTGATATTTGAAGAGATCTAGAATTCATACTTCTGGATAGTTGGGCAGGTTCTGAAAAATGTAGTTTTTAGCTTATGAATTTGGAGCTGCATTTCTATTTACTTCAGCAAAAGAAACATTGTCAAATTAAATTAACAGAGTTATTCATGTTAAGAATACTTTGGGCACATCTCTTCTCTCTTTGACAAAAATCCTTATTTTTGGATATGTGGATATTTCTTTGACTTTGGTTTCATAGAAGTGTGTGGGTGTTTTCCTTCCAAGAATAAGAATGAGTTCATTTAAAAATATTGAAAGAAAGATGGTGTCTTCCGTACACAAAACTAATCTTTTAATTTTCTTGCTATCTTATGCTGAATCAGTGCACCAAGGCTGTGGAACAATGTATTACATTCATTCCACCTCCAGGGATTTCCTGGAGGTGATTATTTTCTGAGAGAATTGTATTCCACTTGGCACATACCTTATTTTGGAGGAGAGGAATTCTTTCGGCTTTCTGTGAGTTAGATAGTTGTCTTACTTTTGTGAAATTTGAAGCCTCATCTACAAGTAATGACATCTGTTTAATTCTACCATATGTTATTTTGGTGGCAGATGGCTAGTCACCTAGAGAGTAAGCTAAAATGCGCAGGATAAAGATGTCATGGTAGTTAAATTGTAAATCTCTTAACAAAACAACATTTACAATTTAATATAGTCCATCACAACATTCTTAAACATTTATGTCTAAAATGTACTGATTAGATTTTATGTCATTATTTATGGATTTCACGAAGTAACGAAAAATATATTATTCATTAACTTTGGGTGGCAACTGTACTGTGAATGCTGCTTTTCAATAAAATTTAATGGGGTTCATATAAAAAATCAGTGACAGGAACTATTAAGATTAAAGGTAGCATTTTGATTGACAGGTGGAAATCAAATTCAAGAACCACATTGTGGCAAATAAAGTGGTCCACTCTGATATTTTGAGATGTCATATGGATGGCATAGCATTTTGTTGTAATATCAGTGATTGTAGAGGAAAACATATTTCTTCTGAACCAGGAGGTCTGGAGACTATTTGCCATTTGTGAATACATGTTTACCTAATTAATACTTTTACTTTTTCTTCTGGTCAATGCCCTGTTTTAATGTTCTTCTTATTTTTTTCCTGATTAGCAGGAACTTTCAAACTCCACACATTAGCTAATTTTTTTTCTTTGAAAAAAGAAACATTGGAGAAAATATAACACTTATTGAGTGCATACAACATGCAATAGAAAGCACTGGACTTGGCACTTAACTCATTTTGTAGGTGAGATAACTAGGTCTCAGAAAGCAAAGGTAACTTGTCAATGATTCAGTATCTAAGTGGTGGATTCATGATTTGAACTCATGAGTGTTAGATTCGAAAAGCCAATCTCTAAACGCTATACTATGTTACTTCAATCAGGTTAGCTAGTGGGGAAAGGTGGTCCATTGCCAGCTGTTTGAACAGATGAATTCAACTGTCTAAACTTACTGCATCTTGCAGTGCATTTCAGGAACCTACAGCTTTGTAATTGGGGCAGAGGATCACAGTGATTTTCTCTTTTATTAATCATCTGGGTGATGATGTCCCTGGAATCTTTTCATAAGGTGAAAGGGAATTTGCATTTGTTGAGGTTCTTCTACATAATGGTCATGCTATATATATATGATCACATTTTAATCCTCGTTTTAAATCTGTGAAGTAATGATGGAGAAATTGAGGCTTATTAGCTTGCCCAAGGGTGATGAGTGGTCTAAATGCAGCTGTAAATTCAGAGGTTCCCATCATGCCCATGATCAATGTAATGTTAACCAAAACATAACTGTGTTGTCTTATAGAGACAAACATTATAAAAAGGTTTAACATTTTTTGTGCTTGACCCAAATCTAAAACATAATAAAGTTTTTAAGTACTTGCCTCAAATCTAAAAAAACAATAAAGTTTTCACTATTTTCTATTTTTAAAACATTTTAACTTGAGTTCTCAAATGGGAAAAATGCGACATTTTTTCTGGTGTCATAAGATTTTAGGAAATATAGAAGTAATGATCTTATGACTCTGCCTTTTCCCACCAGAGTGGACCTAGTTTTCAGAATCAAAATATCATTATTTTACCAGTGGGAGATTTGGGGAAATGTTTTAGGTAACAGAATAGCTTATTTTGACTCATGTCTCCATTATTTCACTTCAGATATGCCTCAGGTCAAACACATTCTTTTGAAACACTCTCTCTCAAATAAAATCCCTTTATAGAACACCCAAAGAAGAATCTGATGTCACATTTCCCTAAAACCAATATCAAGGAGACATTATATTCTTGTTAGAATATGTGTCCATGAATTGAAATGGGCTGAAACCATTTCAATGGGCTGAGCTTGAACATTAAGCATATTATTTTGAGAATTACCAAAAACTGCAAGCAAAGGAGTTAAAAAATTTCAGGCAATTAGAATTTGGGCTTAATTTAGTTTTATGAATTTAAAAGAAAGAGATATTTGGAGATTTAAAAAATGACCTTGTCCTTCACATGAAAATAATGAGTTAAACAATCCAGTTCAATGTGGTAAGCCTTGGAAATGGGAATCATGACCTTTCTGTTACTCAGTGGTGAAATATCCACAATAAATACAGCTTTTTTTCTGTACAGCCTCAGTCTATTTCCTTTGATAAGAATTAAGTGCTCTGTACTTGTTATGACATCATTTCTTTTGTGTTATGATTCCTGGTCATCTTGTGTGAAACTTACAGGATTTACGCTATGTTAAGTAGTTCAAAATGGAGTCACAGTAGCCAATATGAACCTCTGTATTAGTTGTTTTGAGACGTCCACTGTAGTACTACGACTATTTTAGTGTGATAAACTAAGAGTATTACTTCAGGTAAGTTTGATGGGCCATGTTATGTCACTGGAACAGAAGGAGCAACTGATAGAGTCAAGATCCCCTCCCCTGGGGTAATACTTACTCATTTAGAAGGAGCTTCAAAGAGCTGCAGAAAAGGTTTTTAAAGGTAGAAAGTGGGAGGGACAAGGTAGTCGTAAACAAAAAAAGAGGATTATTTCAGGTAAGATCATCTTCCTCTGGGGGAAGGCAAGGGTCTAGCACATCGACTACCTCACTAGTGCTGCCAGGAAATTCCAGACTGACTGGTTAAGATTACCCTCCTAGGAGAGGCTGAAACTATAATTAGGTTAGGTATTAAGTCTTGTTTTACTGACCTGGGGCTTAACACAAGTGACTCCATTTTGGCCTGCTGTTTCTTTTTTTTTAACACGTTTATCCATTTGTACAACACTAGAGTATCCTGTATTATTTAACACAAAAGCAATGGTGTATAAATCTTTGTTCATTTCATATGTGATCACTTCAGATGAGATGAGAATTCCTTGAAGCTGAACTGTCTGAAGTATACTCTGTTATCATTCATTTTCATTTTAGCATTTTGTTTTCTGCTGACTTATACCTGATAATCCCCCAAATGGAAAACCAGTCTACTCAGGGATCAGCTTCATCAAAATCAAACCAAAATTCAGAAGACAATGTTATACATGGGGATTATTCAGCATGAATCTTCTATATCAGAAAGAAATATCTATTGGTAAGTAAAGGGAATCCCACAAGGAAATGAAAACCGGCCATTTCACACAAGTATTTCTCTCCTTCTATCCCTCCCTTTTACTCACTCTACTGACATCTTTTCCTCTTCATCTCCCTCCAAAACTCTTTCTCTCCTTGATTCTTCTTTCTCCAGTGAATATGCTGTTTAAAAAAGTACAAATGCACAATAAAAATTATTTTCTAAAATCAATATAGTAAGAGCTTCACGTCAATGAAATACATCCTATGATGTGATAAAATGTATTTCTTATTTGTAAATTCATTTAACCATCCTTAGTGACTATGTCATTTTTCCTTTCTAACATAAATATTCAATTTTCCAGAAAATTCAATATTTGGAGTTCTTATATAACTCCATGCTGATTTGTTAAGGAAGATGTAGAAAATACACAATCCATAACAGGAGGAAAATCTATCTTATTTAATTTCAAAAGAATTTGAAGTGATTTTTTTTCTCTCACTTTTTAAATAGCCCAATATCATATTGGGTAAAAAACCACAATTAATCCATGAAACATAAACTATAGTTTGAACTTAATGAACAAACCTGGTGTACTCATCTGTTACTGTTATTTTTATTATATTCAAAGGCTCAGCTTTCTGCCATATATTACCAATATTATCAATTAGCATATTCTAATGTTTTAATCAGTTAAATAAGAGTTTTAAAGGTTAGTAATATCAGTTTTGGGGAGGAAATAAGGCCTCATCTGGTTCCAATTTCACCAACAGTGTATGAAGCTCTGGTGAAGTTGGAACTGGATAAAAACTACTCTCAAATGAATCTGGCAATATTTACCAAATTTGAAATAAATATAATAAAGTATACTAAGATATTAGTATACTATTTCGATTATAGCTCTCTTTGTAAGAACAAATATAGTTCCAGTTAGTCACTGTAAATAGGGGCTTGTTAAGTGCTTTATGATATGTTCACATGACATAGACACTACTGAAATGCTGTAGATAAGTATATGTTGATTTGAATAAAAATCTTCAGGATGCATTAAGTGAAAAGTTTGGTGTAGAAAAGTGAGTCTAGTATAAGCATTCTTTACGTTTTAAAATTGAGATATGCAGCTATATGCACGGAAACTGTTTCTGGACTTACAGAAGTAGCTGTTAATAGTGGCTCCCTTTAAGAAGAGAGACTCAGGGGTATGGGGTTGTGGGACAGTTTAACCTCTCATTATATACTTCTCTGACCATTTATCATATCTAATTATGCATGTGTAAAACTTCATTATTTTTTAACTATCAAAGAGGCTAGTGAAATTATAGGTCAAATAAATATAATCTGGAAAATATTAACTTGTGGCTCACAGTAGTAAAACATTGCAGTATATGTCCAGGGCTTAGTATGTATCCTCTATAAAAAGGAATCCTGATTTTACATTAGATACTCAGGAATTCTGGAGCAAGTTTTAGAATGACTGACTAGAATTGGGTACGCGGAACTCAGAAAAATTGTCTGGTGACAGGAAAGAATGGCCAATTACTAACGTGTATTTGCTAAGGCCACAGCAGCCAGGGCAGTTGGATAGGATGCACGGGATCATGGAAAGAAGCAAATCTCCTGTTCTCCCTGCTATCACTGATGTAGACTCTGAGCCTCTGCCTCTGGGCCTCTTGGCAGGGCCCCACGGACTCTTGCCCAGGCAGAGCAATCAGTGGTCACTCGGTCACATCGAAGTCTCCACTCTTCCTCTCTTGATACCCTCGAGCTCACTGTATGGATGCGTAGATCCCTTGCTACTGCAGTGTGGGCCCTGGTCCTGGCCAGGGTAGTGGCACAGCTGTCATATCCTGCTAGCACCTATAACAGGGATGAGGTGGCTGGATTTCTCAGTGTCCCTATATATTGAAATGGGCGGAAATGCACTTTTCTCATTTATTTTGAGTTTTGCTGTTAGGTCCAGAACAGAGTTCACAAAACAATTCAGATGTCACCAGCTGTAAAGCACTCAAAATCTTTCTTCTCTTCTGACATCATCCCTTTTCTTCCCTCTACACTAAAAACTGAACTTGTATACCAAGATGTTCTTTTATTTTCAGTTTGAATTATATACTACCTAAGAGGTTAGAGGTGAACTTGAATTCTTGGTGTGTCAACTCTGGAAATGTGCCGTCAGCTTTAATATGTCTCTCATTAGATTTATTGCACTTTCCTAAAAATAAAATGGGAGATCTTTTTTCTACACAAACAGAATGGAGCATATCAACAATTAATATGGCTTCGTGACTACCTGAAAACTGATATTCCCAAAAACTGTAACTGATTTTGAGGTTCAAAGCAGAAGGCTATTTATCTAGATAACAAGAAGACATCCCACTTTCAGCATAGGTTGATTTTTCCATAATATAGTAGTTAAAAGTGAAAGACTCAGGAGTCATGAGTCTGAATTCTGCCTTTTTCATTTGCTAGCTGCATAATCTAGTGAAAGTAAATTATTGAATATCTTTGGGTCTTACTTCTCTCACATCTAAGAGTTGGTGTGAAAAAAATATTATAATATTGTGAACTGTTCAGAACACACTACCTGGCACTTAGCAAGAGTTTTACAAACATGTAGAACTTGAATGGTTGGTTATTACTTTTTCTTAAACTCATGAATGGTAACACCTTACACAGGACACCATAGCTAGAAACACTTGAATATTCTCAAAATCCTTCCTTCCACCTTCTAAACTCAATCCATCTCAAAGGACTCTAGAGCCAGCTGTGCCTGTTACTAGCTTTGTGAGTTTAGGCAAGGTAATTAAGTTCTTTGTTCTTTAATTTCTTCATCGATAAAGTGAAGATAATAACACCTAGCTCACAGAATGGCTGTATTAAATGAGATGATATATGTAAAATATCTGGTACAAAATAAACAATATATAGGTAATAATAAACCTGTAACATAATACATGAAATTATACTTTTTATGTAATATTATGCATAATTTATACCTCAAATTATTTTGTGATTAACAAATAACTATTATAGAACTAATAATTATAACATAACCATATAATATAAAATAAATATTGCATGTCTTTTCTATAATAATATTACTATTATAGAAAATATTAACACTGGTTTTGTGGGAAGGTTTATTTTAATAACAGATTAAATTTCTTTCATTGATAGTGATATTCAGGCTTTGTGTATCATCTTGTGAAAAATAAGATAGCAAATTATAGAGGAAGAAGAAGTAGAAGGAAAACAAAGCATGAATGAGCAACAGTTGCAAAAATGCTGTATAGAGATGGGTCTTGCTGGGGGAAAGCAATTAACAGCCATATAGTCAGAGAGTTAGCTTTTTAGTTCACAGAGGTATAGAAATGGAAACTATTTCCAGATCATTCCAGATGCATGAATGGAAGAAAATATAAGATTAAGTCAGAAGAATAAGAAGATATTGGAATATAGGAGGGTAATGGTATAAAATCTGAGAAAAAGAGAAAATGTAAAACTTTAGGTGCCAACCGAGAGGGAGTATATGAAGAGCAGTTCAAAGGAAATCTTTGAAGGACTAAGCAAAGTAATAAAAATAAATAAATAAAGATCCTAAAAATAGAAATTGCAGAGCATTGACATGAGGAAAGCCTGTAGGGAAATCGATTATCCATGAACTGTTTGCATTTGTGGCTTATAATAATGGTAAATAATAGGAAAATAGACAGGGATGGATTTATGTTTACTTTACAAAATATTATTAAAAATATGAAATTTATATGTGAAGATATATTATCATAAGTATGACTTGGGGAGGGGGTACAATGATTTTTATAATATTCTATCCCCAGAGTGCTTGTACCAAATTAATTAGCACCAATAAATGATGACTTTTTGATGTTATTTATAATACCAGGCCAAATTTTAAGAAAATAAAACTAAAGGAATCAATACAAGGTCCTGCACATCAAAAGACCAAGTACAGACATTCAGAACAGTGGAAAAGGCTTAGGAGCAGCTTACATGAAAAGAACATTAGTGTTGTAGTGAGTGAACTTTAGGAGCTATTGACATATTTATGGAATGGATCACTTTTATAATCACTTCTATTTGTGATCCAAATTAAAAGAAAGCAAGAAAGTGGAAAAAAGTTATACCTCCCTGTATCACTGATTCTCAGGCTTTCCATTTATGTGGGAATTTATTTCCAATAATGGTTTAGTTTAGATTTAGGCTGAGTCATGCTTTCTTAGTAACAACTGGAGTGGCATGGATTTTTTTTTTTTTCTAATATCAGCCCAAATATTTCCTAAAAGTTCACATACAACATTGTATCATAAGAGAATTCAGTATTAGCACCAATATATTGGCATAGCTACTAATTCAGTCCTTCGAATTGTCAGGAATGTTGATGGTGTTCAGCTGCGATGCGTTGTGGCTCTCTCCACACAGAACAGAGCTGAGTTTGCTGGGACTGGTGCAGGTCCACCTCCATCACAAAAGTCAGATTCTCTCATTCCCTTTTGATTTTGCCTCTCATCCTTGTAATTAAGACTCTTTTGATTTTGTTTGGCAACTCACCATCCGCAGAAAAGGAGGGCAAGCCCAGGAAACTGGCGCTTTCACAATTTCACAGGGTCCTTGATTAAACTCCGTTTAATTCTGAGAATCTTAATCAAGGTAATTATCTGACTGAGGGTGTCTGCATCTGCACTCACTCCTCTGGTGGGTTCCTGCAACAGCTGGAAGGTGCTTTGGATGTGGCAGCTCTCCACAGTGGGCCCACTGTGGAGGAGCAGTGTGTGTGTATCAGCAGCTCTCTTTAGCATAGTCCTGAGTGTATGGCTATATTGATTTGTTTTTAAAACCTTCCAAGTGTGTACAAAACAGGCTGCTTATTTTGTGCCAAAAGACTAGATTAGCTAATTTGTAATAATGCTGAATTCAACCCTTTAATATATTTCTCCATAATTCTCACACCAAAGTGCATTCATTACTTATCTAGCACAGTCACTACCTTTCCCAAAATACAACATGAAATTCAATCCAAAGAAAGGTCAGATGGCATCAGTCATTTTGTGCCATTTCAGGTTTACCAAATGCTACACATTTTAACTTTGTTGACTAGCCAACACTGCAGAAAATACAAAGTAAAATAAATTGTAACATTAGAAATGTCGCTGTCAGGGAAATTTAAAGTTCTGTTAGTCAAAATAGTTTTGAGAACTAGTGTTATGTATAACTACTGAGTTGAACATATTTTTTCTTTTTTTTTTTTTTTTGTGGTGTGCACGCCTCTCACTGCTGTGGCCTCTCCCGTTGCGGAGCACAGGCTCCGGACGCACAGGCTCAGCGGCCATGGCTCACGGGCCCAGCCGCTCCGCGGCATGTGAGATCTTCCCGGACCCGGGCACGAACCCGTGTCCCCTGCATCGGCAGGCAGACTCTCAACCACTGCGCCACCAGGGAAGCCCACATTTTGTTTTTTTATAGTGTTTTGTCCAAGTAAGTTCATCTGGAGTTGGGGGTCCATAGATTTTCTTAAAAATAATCCAGTCTTTTCCCTTAGATTTACACCTCATGAGTGAATATAACCAGAGCCATTATATATCTTCTTTTCCATTTCTTTCTGTCAAGGCCTTCAGTTTGTGGGTGGAGGAAAGAGGAGAATCCTTCAGTCATGACATTTCAGGAGAGGAAGGCCTTGGAGAGCCTCCAATTCAGCGTTTTTGTTTTTTGCCTTTTGATTTCGTTTTTTAACTTGCTAAACGCTTTGATAATAATAATTTGAGTGAACAGCTGTGGAAATTTCTCATTAATTTCAAGCTTTTGGTATGGGTTATATAGATTATAAGCCAAATATTTAAAATCATATCAGTATAGTATCTAATAACATAAAATTAATTAAATACCATATCCAACATATCCACAACGTATAAAATTATATTGTCTCTTCCATTTGTTAATTCACATCAAATAAATATGTAAGAAAAAAACAGTTTTGATGAAAAAGAAATGTAAAAGGTTCTATTTTATATTTTGTGTGTTTAGATGAAACATGATTTTATCAAAATAGTTAAAAACTGCTTTCATGTCTTCGTGTTTGGAATTCTTAAGCAATTAAAAAAATATAACTTCCATATGTTATCTTAGATAACAAAATAATAGAGATCATGCTAGGTACTTTTTGCAAGCATTTCTCCTGTAAAAACATATTACCAATGTGAATTATTTTGAATTCTAATTTCTTATTTTATTTATAATGTATTTATTTCTCATAAATGAAAATTATAACAGAACAGAAATATTGCTATGTATTTTTTTAAACATTAAAGTTATCTTGATGTGCCATATAGGAATTTGCTAAGATGAATTCAATTTATGGATCTGGCAAAGATTATCTTGACATGAATTTCTAGTAGAGTGTGTCTCCTACATTTTTGTCTAACTGGTTGCTTTTCAATATTTGAGTTCCTCGTGCTACCTTCTTTAAAATAGTTATCTATTTTTCAGTACAAAAATATGCAGCTAAAAGCAAACATTTCAAAATTATGTAATACATTAAAAAATAAGGTGGAAAGATAGGAGACATGCATGAGAATAGTAGCTTCTGCGAGAAGGAAGATAAAAGCGTCTGGAGTAAGGGGAACTCTTGATTATATTTAATTTGAAATAAAATATTAACTTCAAACAGATGTTGCAAAACCTTAGCTATTATCAATTCAAAAAGACAAATCATATGATTTTACTTATATATGGAATATAAAAAACAGACAATCCAAAATAAATGAACAAACAAATACATCAATACCGAGACCATAATAATGGCTACCAGAGGGCAAGGGGCTGGGGGCAGTGCAAAATGTGTAAAGGGGATCAACTGTATGGAGATGGATGGAAACTAAATTTTTGGTGGTAAGCACGCTGTGGGGTCTTTGGAAACAGAAATATAATGTTGTACATTTGAAACTTATATAATGTTATAAACCAATGTTGCCTCAATTAAGAAAAAAACCCACAACATAGCCAGTAAGCAGAAACAACCCAAATATCCATACCAGATAAAAGGATAAACAAAGTGTGACATATCCATACTATAGAAAACTACTCAGCAATAAAACAAAATGAAATACAAATACATGCTACAACATGGATGAACCCAAATCTACAGAGACAGAAAGTAGATTAGTGGTTGCCAGAGGCTTGGGGAAGGGAAGTCTGGGGAATGACTTCTCATGGGTACACTTCTTTTAGGGGGATGAAGACATTCTAAAATTAGTAGTGAAGTTTGCACAATTTTCTGAATCTACTAAAAACCCTTGAACTGTACACACTAAATGGCTAAATTGCATTGGTATATGAATTATCTGCCAATAAAGTTGCTTAAAAAAAACAAAAATACAAAAAACCAAAAACCTGATTCAGTTTGCTTTGAAAATCTACCTGACAGCTTTTTGTCACTCTTGGCTACAAGAAAATGGTCATGTTACTTTACATCTCTGTGTTTCACTGTATCACTCTACTTGACGGCATAATTGTAAAGATTAAAAGAGGTAATATTTGGAAAGTGACTAGCACAGTACCTGGCCCAAGTAATAAATCAAAATATCAATTCCTTGTACTCATCCTATTCTTATTCTTTCACTATTATGTTTACATAATTTTCTAAGTCTCTATGGCTTTTTTTCCTCCAATTCCTTCATATGGCTTTCAATATCTCCCTATTACTATTCCACAGTCCATTCCAGGTGGCTGCTAATTATCTCCCACCCATCACCTTGACAATCTCTCCTCTGTGAGCATTCCAACAGTCACTGCAAAACTTACTTTCTCTATACACAGTCCAGTGAATCAGAATACTTTGAAGATTAGTGTCTTTTTTGTGCAATAATAAAAAAAGAAACTACAATTCAGAAGTTGATTTTTATGTGTTCCAAACCAACAATTCTTCAAGTGTCCAACCATTTAACTTGGCTTTTTTCCTTTTCCACAACAGAGAGTATTGGTAATGCTCGAGGAACTGAAACAGTAAAATATAAGAATGCTAATGGAATAAGGGAAGTTTTCATCAGAGAGTCAATGTAACACCAGGATGATTTTTTTCACTATTGAAAGGCATATTTTATGTAATTACTTAAAAATAAACTGGTACACTCTATTCTGTATACATTTTTACTACAATTATATTTAATAATAATACATAAAACAAAAATCATTCACATTACAGATTACTAGAGGAGTACTCTTATGTTTCTGTAGTGGTCTCAGAGAGGATATTTTTCCTTGTCTCTCATTTGTGAATTTTCAATTTTTCTACAACTGAGCATGTGTTACTTTTGTACAAGAAAAATTATGTGAATATTTAGAATAAGAAAATGGGTAGCATTTTAGATGACTTGTATTTAAGCACATTTGTGCACACAAAAAATTGAGGTGTCACTCATGAAAAATAGTGGGGGGACTTAGTACAGTGAGTATAGTTGAACTTGGGTGCCAGTGTCAGCAGTTTTTGGTAGAGACTCCCCACAAATCTACGAGGCATGCACTGACAATTCTTAGAGCAAGCAATCAAGGTTATTTCAGCAAGCAGCTGTCTCACAAACACCTCCAGGATGCCTTTGAAGGTTGAAAGATGTTGATCAAAGCAAAGTCTCTTGTGAGGCTTCAGAGACATTTCAGCAGGATGTTAAAACAAAACGAGGGAAGTGACATCAACTTAACTCCCAGCCCTGATGTGGTTTGTCCTATTGGCACCATGCCTCTGATATTATGCATGCACAAGGATTTAGATGACAACGCATTGCTGTCACCATAGCAAAAATAGTATAATAGCTATTAGCATATACTCCACGGTCCAAAATGTTTAGGAAAGAAAGCACCACTTTTACTAGGATTAACTTCACTTTTATGAGGCAAAATGGGTACCTTTGAAACGTTGCCTTTCCCCAAGGAAGGGCTAAGGAGAGGTCATCCAGTAGCACTACAGAATTAATTCTGCTCCATATCAGCTTTGCACACAGAGACGAACAAACAGGAGACTCCCTATTGCCCGGCCCTATCTTGGCCTCCTGAAGAAAAAACTTCACTCTGTGTTGACTGGTAGGACTCAGCAAGGCAGAAAGACATTGATTTTAAAAGGCAAAATCTTAAAACTCCCTAATGAATAGATTTGCAAGGGTGAAAACCATTTTCCTACCCACATTCCATTGGGCACATATGAAGTTTTAAGAAATTCTATGAACAGAGTCTAATGTAGATACACATTACGAAGTTCTATCAAAGCCACAGCATTCCAGAAAAGCCAAGAACAGGAAATATATTTGAAGAATGAACAATCAGACACTTCAATGAGTTACTTCAAGACACATATAATAAAATGTTTAGTCTTTAAATTCTAATTTCTGTCACCTCTTCTCTCTCCATGTTGTTGTTTCCCTGAAGAAAATGATTAACTCAAAGTCTTCACTAAAAGAGGAAAATACTGGTTATCCTATTGTTATGGACATGCTTAGCTCACTTACATAATACAGGGGAAAGGGGAAACCATATATATCCACTTGCTCGCTCTCTCTCTCTCTTTCACACATACATACACAAACAGGAGCATTTATGTGTACCAGAGAACTCTTTGATATATCTAGCCCTCCTTCCTTTTTTTCCCCTTTTTATTCTTCAACATATGAGAACAGAATCAGAAAGGTGAAAGACCTTGATTTCAGTTCTTGTTCACATAATTATCAAGGGAAATTGGACATTGTCTCAACCACCAATTAGGTAACCTAAACTTTGAACCTAAGGGGAATACAAGAATATAGTTGTGGCTTGCTACACCTCATGACCTAGAATTACGTGGGATTGTCCATGTAATTTAGTGAAATCCAGTCTATGTTAACTAGACAGAGGAAGAAAGATACACAAAATAGAAGAAATTCACAAAACCTGGTGGTCTTAATTAATAGAGAGCGTACACACTGATGTGAGAAGCTGGGTTAAAGTTTGAGTTTTCCTTAGTGTTCATGTCTGGAAGCCACCACACATTGACGTTTTCTAATTGTGATTGTAAAATCCAAGACACTTCTTGATTTGGCCACAACTCGTATTTCCAAGCATCACACTCAACTCCTCATGCTTTTCCTAGAGTGAACTCTATGCTGTCCCAAACCTGCCCTTGCATTTTCTTGCCTGAAGGACTTGGAGTAATTTCCATTGTCCCCAGTGAAAAGTGCGAAGTGTGGAATTATTTCAGTCTGTCTTGTTAATGCACCTCGATCATGCCATTATTATAGCACTTAGTGCATTCTGATTTCTCTTAAACTGAGTTCTGTATATCTCTAAACTATAAACTTTTGAGGGCCAGAACAACTTATTAAAGAAGTATTAAGAGAATCAATCCTGGCGTCACATAACCAGAGACAAACCTAGTCTTTGCAATCTAGAGGCTGTTTGGACTCGTGCAAAATTCTTAATCTTTCTGAGCTTGTTTCCTAGTTCATGCCTCAGCAATATATCTGATATGGTTGTAGTGAGGGTTAAACATGATGGTGAGTTTAAAGCCCTTGTCACAGTGGCAAACAATAAATACTGTTATTATTATCTATATCACCCCAGAGTGCCTAGCATAGGGTTAAGCTCATATTGAATCCTGAATAAAAATGTATTAATTATTGAATGAATGAATAAAAATGTCTTCTTTTTCAAATCACTGAAGTTCCTTACTGTTTTTTTTTTTTTTTTTTTTTAAATCTGTGGCAACTAAGAGGAAGCAACCAAAAAAGTTAGTTGTATATGCAACAAATAAGTCTGTGGAAACATCCACAAACCAATGGGGAGCACTATAAGTGGTGAGCTGGATCAATTTTCTCCTGGAGGCACTTCCTTGGAAGAGCAAGGAAAAGCAAAGATATGCACAGGATATCATCCATCTGAGACAAGTTTATTAGTGTTCCCATTGACACTACCAGGAAGCCCACCCGCTAAGTCTTTGTCTGGGAACCCTCAGGGACTCAAATGGCCTCAAATTCACAATAACAGCCCATGTACACAGGAAACTAGGTCATCAGCCTGGAAATGGCCCTCGTTCAGCCAGCCTGTCCTTGTTTGGACTGTGGTGCCACATATAAGAGAAAGGAAAATCTTGGCTTTATAGATGAAAGAAAATGATTTACTTATGCCTCATGGAAATATAGCTTTATGATAAAGCAAACACAGTCTAATGATTGAAAGTAAACTGGAATGGGAATTATCTATCCAATGGAAACTGACTTGTCCACAGATAAAGGGAAATCTTTGAAAGTATTTTTGTTTATTAATCTTACCTTAACTTTAAAAGTGTTCATGTAATTTCCTGTTATAACTAAAATAGGTACTTATGATATTTCTCAAGCTGAACATGGTGCTTCATTGTTAAAATTGGCTAATATAGTCCACCACCATCCTCAATTTACTGTGGAGAAAATGGAATAATTTTCCTAACTTAAAATGAAATGCTTTCAGCATAGTGGTGCAGCCACTATGGAAAACAGTATGGAAGTCCCTCAGAAAACTAAAAATAGAGATACCATATGATCTAGCAATACCACTCCTGTGCACATACCCAGACAAAACTATAATTCAAAAAGATGCAAGCCCCCCTATGTTCATAGCAGCACTATTCACAATAGCCAAGACATGGAAGCAACTTAAATGTCCTTTGACAGATGAATGGATAAAGAAGATGTGGCACATATATACAACGGAACACGACTCAGCCAAGAAAAAGAATGGAATAATTCCATTTGCAGCAACATGGATGCAACTAGAGATTATCATACTAAGTGAAGTAAGTCAGAAAGAGAAAGATAAATACCATATGATATCACTTATATGTGGAATCTAAAATATGGCACAAATGAACCTATCTACAAAACAGAAACAGCCTCACTGACATAGAGAACAGACTTGTGGTTGCCAAGGGGGATGGGCGGAGGGAGAGGGATGGACTGGGAGTTTGGGGTTAGTAGATGCAAACTATTACATCTAGAATGGATAAACAAAGTCCTACTGTATAGCACAGAGCACCATATAGAATCTCCTGGGATAAACCATAATGGAAAATAAAAGAAGAATGTATATATGTGTATAACTGAGTCACTCTGCTGTACAGCAGAAATTAGCACAACATTATAAATCAACTATACTTCTATAAAAAATTTTTTTAAAAATGAAATGCAAGTGTGAGTTGGAACTCCCTTCCTCTTGAGATATACAAAAGATTATTTGAACTATCAATACAATTCCATAGCCTGGAAGTCCAAAGTCTGATTCAAGATTTCAGAGACTACCCAGGATTTTGAGCAGCTGATCACCTCTATTTATGGGCTCTTGCTTTTTTTGTGGCTTTTTTTTTGTCCCTGTGAAATCTCCATTCTGTACCACATTAACCCAGATGTAAAACTCTGCCCCTTTGCTGTTTTCTACAAGACTTTGTGATTTTAGATTTACTGTTGATTTGGGCATCAGGAGGAGGGACCATAATATGCACTGAAAAATAAAAGAATGTAACATTTCATATAAAACACTCCTATTCTTGTAATAGGGAAGAACATTTGTCCTGTTGGAGGTTTACAGGAACATCATGACCTGATCTACTTGGTCAGCTGCAAGAACAAAAGACTCTGACACCAGGAAATCTACAACAACCAACTATATCTCCTCCCCTTTTAGTATAAAAGAAGCCTGAATCCTAACTTGGGTAGGATGGCTCCCTGGGACACTAGTCCACCATCTTCTCAGTCTCCTGGCTTTCCACATAAAGTTGCTATTTCCTCCCCCAACTACTTGTCTCTCAATTTACTGGCCTGTTGTGCAGTGAGCAGTGTGAGATTGTACTCAGTAACATTCTTAAAAAACATTTCAGTCATACCACCTCTGAAAGCAGAGCCTGGGCCTCATCATCCTCTGGCTTTTTGCCATTCCTCTGGTTCCTTTCTCTTCCTGCTTCACTTTTTTTTTCCCATTTCCCCTTTCTTTTTCATAGAAAAAACAGATAAACAACAAACACCTACAAAATTTTTTATCAGATGAAGTCAGTATTGCATGCTGGTTGAGGCATGGACTGTGGGTTGAGGCTTCCTTGGTTCAAATCACAGCATTGCCTACAGTGGCATGACCTTGGATAAGTCACTTAACCTCTATACCTCAGTCTCATCATCTGTAACATGGAGCAGAAAATAATTCATATCTCATAAAAGTAGTTATAGTAATTAAATGAGCTAACACATATTAGCACTTAGAATAGTTCTTGGCACAGAGTAAGCAACAAAATGCTTAGTAAAAAAATCATCTCCTTTGCTACTGTTGGTCGGACTCCCTCAGCACCTTATCTTCAGTCTCCAGTGATTTATAAAAATATTTTCTGGCAAGAGAGTGGCCAAGATGGTGGAGTAGAAAGAGCCAGAGCTCACCTCCTCTCATGGGCACACCAAAATCACAACTACCTGCAGAACCACCATTGATGAAAAAGACTGGAACCTGCCAGAAAAAATCTTCTACAACTAAAGACATAAAGAAGAAATCACAATGAGATGGGTAGAAGGGGTGCACTTATGATATAATCAAATCCATACCTCCCTGGATGAGGCAACCCACAAACTGGAGAATAATTATACTGTAGAAGTTCTCTCACAGGAGTGAGAGCTCTGAGCCCCATGTAGGTATCCTAGCCCAGGGTTATGACACTGGGAAGATGAGCCCCCAGAGTATTTGGCTTTGAAGGCCAGTGGGGCTTAACCGAAGGCCCCACAGGACTGGGGGAAATAGAGACTTCACTCTTAAAAGGCAGACACAGAATATTACATGCATTGAGACCCAGGGCAAAAGCAGTAATTTGATAGGATCTTGGGCCAGACCTACCTGCTGGTCTTGGGGAGTCTCCTGGAGAGGTGGGTGGGGGGAGCTGTGGCTCCCCAGGGACATAGATACTTGTGGCAAACATATTTGGGACCATTCAGCCATGTGAATGTTGCTGCTGCTGCTGGTGGCTGACACCTTGGCTCATTAGAGCCAAGACATGTTGCTATCCAACAACCTGTAGGCACCAGTGCTGGGATGCCTCAGGCCACACAACTAACTGGGTGGGGACATAACCCCACCCATCAGCAGACAGGCTGCCCAAAGGCTTCCCGAGCCCACAGTTGCCTCTAGACATGGCCCTCCTTACCAGAGAGCCAAGACCCAGCTCCACCTACCAGTGGACAGGAACCTGTCCCTCCTGCCAGGAAGCCTGCACAAGCCTCTAGATGAGCCTCACCTAACAGGGGTAGACACTAGATGCAAGAAAACTACAATCCCACAGCCTGTGGAATGGGTCTACCAACACAGGCCAGATACTATCCTGGGACCAGCTGGGCCCTGGCCCTGTCTACTAGAAGGCCAACACAACCTTTGGGACACCCTGGACCCCATACACAATGGTATCAGGAACCGGTCCCCACACAACAGTCTGAAATGAGCTCTGGGATCCCTGGGCCCTGCAGCCGGACTCCAGGAACCAGCTTTACCTGCCAGTAGTGTGGTACTAACTCCAGGACCTGGTTTCACCTGCCAGTGGGCAGGAAACAGCCCCAGAGCCTTTGGGACTCTGATTTCCTCCACCAGTGAGCCACCACTATCCCCAGGGCCCCTTAGGGTTCCACAACCAGCCACCTCATAACGAGGCCCTGCTAAACAGCAGCCAGCAGCAGCCACACAAGGCAGGGTCTGGCAACGAACTGGACTATGGGGTCAGCCAAGCCTACCAGACTGTCCACACAGTCAGCCTGCCACAATAGAAGGACCCATGCAGCCCTGTTAGGGGGAACACCTAGAGTACATAGCTTGGGTGATGAGAGGGGAGTGCACTACTGGGATGCATAGGACATCTACACAGAGGGCCACTTTTCCAAGGTTGAGAAACTTAACTAACCTACCTCATACACAAAAATACAAATATAAACATAGACAAAATTAGGACGCAGAGGAATATGTTCTGATGAAGGAACAAGATAAAATCCCAGAAGAAGACCTAAGTGACATGGAGATAGGCAATCTACTGAAGAAATAGTTCAGAGTAATGATCATAAAGATGATCAAAGAACTAGAGAAAAGAATGGATGCACAGAATGAGAAGTTAAAAGTTTTTAATAAGGAGTTTTAGAAAATACAAAGAGCAACCAAACAGAGATGAAGAATACAATAACTGAAATGAAAAATATCCTAAGGAATCAATAGTAGATTAATGATAGAGGAGAACTGATAAGTGAGTCAGAAGACATAGTAGTGGAAATCACTGCCACTGAACGGAAAAAAAAAGAATGAAAAGAAATGAGGACAGTTTAAGAGACTTCTGAGACAACATCAAATGCAGTAATATTCACATTATAGGGGTCCCAGAAGAAGAAGAAGAGAGACAGAAAGGGCCTGAGAAAATATTTGAAGAGATAATAGCTGAAAACTTCCCTAACCTGGGAAAAGAAACAGTCATCCAAGTCTAGGAAGCACAGAGAGTCCCATACAGGATTAACCCAAAGAGGAACACACAAAGACACAATGTAATCAAACTGACAAAAATTAAAAATAAAGAGAGAATATTAAAAGCTGCAATGAAAAAGCAACAAATAACATACAAGGGAACTCCCATAAGGTTATCAGCTGATTTTTCAGCAGACTCTGCAGGCTAGAAGGGAGTGACATGATATATTTAAAGTGATAAAAAGGAAGAACCGACAACTAAGAATACTCTAGCCAGCAAGGCTGTTGTTCACATTTGATGATGAAATTGAAAGCTTTACAGACAAGCAAAAACTAAAAGAATTCAGCATCACCAAACCAGCTTTTCAACAAATGTTAAAGGTATTTCTCTAGGCAAAAAAGAAAAAGCCACAACTAGAAACAAGAAAATTACAAGATGAAAAAGTTCACTGGTAAAGGCGAACATAGAGTAAAGGTAGGAAATCATTCACACACAAAGGTAGTAGGGATGTTAAAAGACAAAAGTAGTAAAATCATGTGTATCCACAATAAGCAGTTAACATATATACAAAGAATTAGATGTAAAATATGATATCAAGAAGAGTAATCATGAGGGAGGAGAGTACAAATGCAGGGTTGTAAAATGCATTTGAAATTAAGAGACCAGCAACTTAAAACAATCACATATATATACATAGACTGCTGTACAAAAATTTCATGGTAATTGCAAACCAAAAATATATAACATACACAAAAAGGAATCCAAACATAACACTAAAGATAGTTATCAAATCACAAGAGAACAAAACAAGGGGGAGAAAAGACACTACAAAATAAATCCAAAACAGTTAACAAAATGGCAATAAGAACATACATAGATAATTACCTTAAATGTAAAGGGACTAAATGCTCCAGCCGAAAGACACAGACTGGCTGAATGGATACAAAAACAAGACCTGTCACATATATGCTGCCTAAAACAGACTCACTTCAGATCTACAGACATGTACAGACTGAAGTGAGGGCATGGAAAATGTTATTCCATGAAAATGGATATCAAAAGAAAGCCAAGTAGCAATGCTCATATCAGACAAAATAGACTTCAAAATAAAGACTGTTATAAGAGACAAAGAAGGACACTACATAATGATCAAGGGATCAATCCAAGAAGAAGATATAGCAACTGTAAATATACATGCACCCAACATAGGAGCACCTCAATATATAAGGCAAATATTAACAGACATAAAAGGAGAAATAAATAGTAACACAATAATAGTAAGGGATTTTACACCCCACTTATATCAATGGACAGATCATTCAGACAGAAAATCAAGAGGGAAACACAGGCCCTAAAATAACATATTAGACCATAACATGCTTCACATGGAATGCTCTACTTATAGAGCATTCCATGTGAAAGCAGCAGAACACACATCCTTTTCATGTGCACATGAAACATTCTCCAGGACAGGTCACATGCTAAGCCACAAAATAAACATCGGTAAATTTAAGAAAACTGAAATCCTATCCAGCATCTTTTCCAACCACAACACTATGAGATTAGAAATCAACTACAGGAAATAAACTGAAAAAAACACAAACACATGGAGTCTAAACAACCTGCTACTAAACAATCAATGGATCACCAAAGAAATCAAAGAGGAAATTAAAGATACCTAGAGACAAATGAAGACGAAAATGTGACAATCCAAACCTATGGGATACAGCAAAAGCAGTTCAAAGAGGGAACTTTATAGCAATACAAGCTTACTTCAAGAAACAAGAAAAATTTCAAATAGGCAACCTAACCTTACAACTAAATGAACTAGAGAAAGAAGAACAAATAAAACCCAAAGTTAATAGAAAGAAAGAAATCATAAAAATCAGAGCAGAAATAAATGACATAGAGACTAAAAAAATAGAAAAGATCAATGAAATTAAAAGCTGGTTTTTTGAAAAGATAAACAAAATTGATAAACCTTTAGCCAGAATCCTCAAGAAGAAAAAAAGGGCACAAATCAATAAAATCAGAACTGAAAAAGCAGAAGTTACAACTGACACCACAGAATTATAACAGACTACTACAAGCAACTATACACCAATAAAATGGACAACTTAGAAGAAATGGATAAATTCTTAAAAAGGTAAAATCTCCCAAGATGAACCAGAAAGAAATAGAAAATATTAACAGACTGATTACATTACTGAAATTGATCAGTAATTTAAAAACTCCCAACAAACAAAAGTCCAGGACCAGATGGCTTCACAGGTGAATTCTACCAAACACTTAGAGAAGAGTTAACACTTATATTTCTGAAACTATTGCAAAAACATTGCAGAGGAAGGAATACTTCTGAACTCATTATATGAGGCCATCATCACCCTGGTATCAAAACCAGACAAAGATATCACAAAAATGAAAATTACAGGCTAATATGACTGATAAACATAGATAAAAAAATTCTCAACAAAATACTAGCAAACCAAATCCAACAATATATTAAAAGGATCATACACCATGATCAAGTGAGATTAATCCCAAGGATGCAAGTATTTTTCAACATCTGTAAACCAATGTGATACACCACATTATCCAAATGAAGGATAAAAACTATATGATCATCACAATAGATGTAGAAAAGGTTTTTGATAAAAATTCAATATCCATTTATGATAAAAAAACTCTCCACAAGGTGGGCATACAGTGAACATACCTCAACATAATGAAGGCCATATATAGCAAAGCTGCAGCTAACATCATACTCAACAGTAAAAAGCTGAAAACATTTCCTCTAAGATCGAGAACAAGACAAGGATGTTCACTCTTGCCACTCTTATTCAGCATAGTTTTGGAAGTCCTAGCCACAGCAATCAGACAAGAAAAACAAATAAAAGGAATCCAAATTGGAAAGGAAGAAGTAAAATTGTCACTGTTGGCAGATGACATGGTACTATACACAGAAAATCCTAAAGACGTCACCAGAAAACTACTAGAGCTCATCAATGAATTCAGTAAAGCTGCAGGACACAAAATTAATATTACAGAAATCTGTTGCATTTCGATACACTAACAATGAAAGATCAGAAAGATAAATTAAGAACAATCCCCTTTACCATTGCATCAAAAAAAAAAAACAACTTAGGAATAAATCTTACCTAAAAAGGCAAAAGACCAGTACTCTGAAAATTTTAAGATGCTGATGAAAGAAACTGAAGATGACACAAACAGATGGAAAGATATACTGGTTCTTGGATTGGAAGAATCAATACTGTTGAAATGACCATACTACCCAAGGCAATCTACAGATGCAACGCAATACCTATCAAATTACAAATGACATTTTTCACAGAACAGGAACAAATAAATTCAATATTTATATGGGAACACAAAAGGCCCCAAATAGCCAACAATCTTGAGAAAGTACAGACCTGGAGAAATCATGCTCCCTGACATCAGACTGTACCACAAAGCAACAGTACACAAAGTAGTATGGTACTGATACAAAAACAGACACATAGGTCAGTGGAACAGGAAAGAAAGCCTAGAAATAAACCCATGTATTCATGGTGACTTAATCTACTACAATGGAGGTAAGATTATACGATGGAGAAAAGACAGTGTCTTTATATATTATTATTATTTTTTATTTTGTTTTCTGCAATATGCGGTCCTCTCACTGTTGTGGCCTCTCCCGTTGCGGAGCACAGGCTCCAGACGTGCAGGCTCAGCGGCCACGGCTCACGGGCCCAGCCTCTCTGCGGCATGTGGGATCTTCCCAGACCGGGGCACAAACCCATGTCCCCTGCATCAGCAGGCAGACTCTCAACCACTGCACCACCAGGGAAGACCAAGACAGTTTCTTTAATAAGTGATGCTGAGAAAACTGGACAGCAACATGTAAAAGAATAAAATTTGAACATTATCTAACATCATATACAAAAATAAACTCAAAATAGATTAACGACCTAAATGTATGATTGGATACTATAAAACTCCTAGAAGAAACATAAGCAGAATACTCTTTGACATAAATCACAGCAATATTTTTTTGGACTTGTGTCCTAGAGTAATGGAAATAAAAGCAAAAATAAACAAATGGGACCTAATTAAACTTAAATGCTCTTGCACAGGAAAGGAAACTGTAAAAAAATGAAAAGACAACCTATGGTTGGGAGACAACATTTGAGAATGATGAGTCAGATAAGGGATTAATTTCCAAAATATACAAACAGCTCACACAGCTCAATATCAAAAAAACAATCCTTCAAAAAATGGGCAGAAGACCTACATAGACATTTCTCCAAAGAAGACATACAGACGGCCTACAGGCATAGGAACATCACTAATCAACATCACTAATTATTAGAGAAATTTAAATCAAAACTACAATGAGGTATCACCTCATCCAGTCAGAATGACCATCATCAAAAAATCTACAAACAATAAGTGCTGGAGAGGGTGTGGAGAAAATGGAACCCTTCTACACTGTTGGTGGGAATGTAAATTGGTACAGCCACTATGGAGAACAGTATAGAGATTCCTTAAAAAACTAAAAATGGAGCTACCATATGATCCAGTAATCCCACTCCTGGACATATATCCAGAGAAAAACATGGTTCAAAAGGATACATGCACCCCAATGTATATTGCAGCACTGTTTACAATAGCCAAGACATGGAAGCAACCTAAATGTCTATCGACAGATGTGGTATACATATACAATGGAATATTACTGAGCCATAAAAAGAATGGAATAATGTCATTTGCAGCAACATAGATGGACCTAGGGATTACCATACTAAGTGAAGTCAGAAAGAGAAAGACAAATATCATATGATATCAGTTGTATGTGGAATCAAAAAAATGATACAAATGAACTTATTTACAAAACTGAAATAAACTCACAGACATAGAAAACACACTTTTCGTTACCAGAGGGGAAAGGTGGGGAGGGATAAATTAGGAGTTTGGGATTAACAGATACACAGTACTATATATACACATATACATATATATTTTATCATAGAAATCTTTTGTAACATATTGGTATCTGCTATTATTTTTTTCTGTCAGTGCTACTATACAATGAGTCGATATTTACAGATAAACTGGTAATTAACCTATTTACAGATAAAGTGGTAATTAACCTAACACTTTATGAATCTTAAATCTATGGGACATGATTCCATAGGAAGTATGATAATGAGAAAAGGGATATTGTATAATTTCTTTCTAAAAAGTTTACTTAGGGAACAAAGCTTTTCAAGTTCAAAGGCAAAATCAGATAAATAATTTTACTTTGGACTGTGCCACATAAACACTATTACCCAAAGCAAAAAGATTTTCTTGAGATGCTGAAATGAAGCTGTTTATAATTCCAGCAATGTATGGGGCAATGACCAAGACCCATAGGTTATTTAAACTTGCCTCTATAGTAGAGTGTTTCCTTCAATAAAATGATAAGCAGAACTACTTAAGGTCATCTTCTGGGTAAAAGAATAGCATGTGAACAGTAGCTCCCAGGACATTTTAAAATAAAAACTGACACAAAAGCAGGCATTGTTAAAAGTAAGGGAGAGCGGTGGGAAGGGGGAAACTGATTAGGGAAATACTAGTGCCAAATTATCTAAGGACCAAGACAAATTCAACTGGGAATGCCAACCTCCAGCTGCTCCAATTGGCCATCTGCAACACCTGGGAGCTTGTTAGAAAGGCAAATTCTGGAACCCCCTCCAAAGTGAACTCAAGATTTAGAATCTTTGCGGGAGGGACGTAGGAATCTGTGTTTTAAGAAGCTCTCCTGATGATTCTTACATATGCTCAAGTTTGAGAAACAATGAGGAATATGCATTTTTGAGTTGCCCACATTCTCTAATATAATTTGAGTGAAAAATTCAAGAGAGAGCAAACTCAATTGTCATTTTATTTTATTTAAAATTTGCTGTTCAATCTTCTTAATTAAACTGAGCATCTCCTGCAGTTTACCTACTTTGGAAGTAAATTGGTCACATGGAAGATAGTAATTTCATGTGGAATTCTAGGATTATTTGAATAAATAAATTTCTGTCAAATTTAACATTACATTGGCAGGAAGTCCTGAGATATTAGATGTCAATTTCTGTAGAAAGATGCTCCTCTTTATTTATCTGTGACATTTTTGGCAATCTATGTGATATCAGGATGTATGAGAGGACTTAGAAGAGAGGGTCATTTTACCAAGGATTCTGTAGATGTTGGTCTTAATCCAGGTAGAGAGTAATGGGTGTTTTGTTAGTTCAATGATAGCACATTAAGGGCTGATATGGAAACTGAGTTTCCAACACCGAAAGAGAGAGATTTTTATATATTGAATGACAAAACAAGAGTATACCAGAGGCAGGAGTTTCAAAATTTCTTCTTGGTAAAATCTAAGTTTGAATAAAATGGTATAGAAGTCATTATTTATTTAAAAAGGAAAATGTAGCCAAAATAAATGATTTTGAAGATGTGAATGTTTAGCATTTGTTAAGCACTAAAATAATGAATGTATAAATGATAAATATAATTAATTAAATTGTAATGAAATAGTATAGGTTATTGATTTCAAATTTAAAAGCTAACCAAACACTTTCATATACTAAAGCTTTCCATTTTTTCACAAATTTGGTTATACATTCAGTCTTTGCTGCACTGAAATAGTACTGTATTTAAATCACAGTGGCTGTAGTGTATTAGATTTTTCTTTGGAATAGAGCTTTAACACATCTATCAATCATCCTTATGATAAAAAATGCAGAAAAGTACTCTCACATAATTTTTAAAATCAGTTTTAAAAATTCTAAAATGGCTCCGTCTTTGGCCAGTGGGAATCTTTGAGTTGGCTCTTACATCCTTTTGACATGATCCCAGTAGTCTTTTTTTTTTTGGTCGCACCGCATGTGGGTTTAGTTCCCTAACCAGGGATCAAACTTGCACCTCCTGCATTGGAAGCACAGAGCCTTAACCACTGGACCACCAGGGAAGTCCTGATTCCAGTAGTCTTTGATAAACTTGTTTCCTAGTGTGACAAGTTTTCCTGCCCTAGACCTAGAATCTGCCATTTTTTTCCCTCTCAGCAGACCCGATTCCTTTCAATGGTGAATAGTTTTTAGAGACTATAACTGTGGTTAGGGATTGCTATAAACAATTTTTGGGGTAAATATTTAAATGTTCAAAAAGGGAATTTTTTAGTTCTTTAGAGTTGATGTCAATTTGGTCTTCCTTGCTCACCTCTGGACTGGTTATTGTCATTTTTAAAGATTCCAATTTTTATAAGAAAAAAATAAAGTATTTGTATTGTTTTATGAACACTTGTTAGCAAGATGGAATGTTTTGTTAGTGTTTATCAATTGTTTATATTCTTTTGTAAGTTTCCTGTTCATGCTCTCAGTTCGTTTGCTGCATTCTTTCTCCGTGTATCAAGAATAGAAACTTTTGTCTTTCATTAATGTTTTTTAAAACGAAGTCTTATAAGTTGGATCAGCATTCTGTCTTTCTAAGAATCAATTATTTATTAAACAAATATATTATATAAATATTTATTGAATACCTATTCTGTGCCACACAACAAATATTTATTGAGCACCTACAAGGTCCTGGTGATACAGAGGTGAATAAAGCAGAAAATAATTCCTGTTCTTCTTGGGATTCAATTCTAATGGGAATATCAAAACCCTTATCATCTCAAAACTACCTGTGCAGGAAGGCCACTGTTATATACAGTTTTAAAAATAAGTAAGAATAAAAATCTTTGGTTACAGTAACTTTGGTTACTGTTTCTCTCTTTATTTCAAAATGGCTTATACCTAAATCCCAACATGATGTGATCTGGGATTCTTAATATTTTTAAGGGCTTGCTACGCCCCTGAATTCAAGTATTAGAATTTCAATCCTTTGGTTGAACTTTCCTGTTTTTAAAACACACATTAGATAGGTTTAGATCTTATTATACAAATATTATTACACAATTTTTATGGTGACATAATAATAATGAATATAATATTACTATGCACTGCCATATACATACATATGCTGTTCTATTTTGTAAATAATATTTAATATATTATTTGAAACTGTTATATTAGTTAACACTAGCAGAACTATAACGTATGATGAAGTAACATTTTTTTTTTACATCTTTATTGGATGTAAAACAAAGTTGCTCTATTTAAAATAAAGATGCAAAAACGTCACTTATTTTTTGAAAGTTCCCTGAAAACTGTAAAGACCTATACCATCTAATACCTAAAAGAGACAACAAAGTCTCAAAGGAGAAGCAAATATAAATAAAGCAAATACTATTTTTATAATGCCTCAGTAATGTTGATTTTATCAAAAACACAAGAAGTGAAGAAAGTAATAGGCAGGATTTGAATTATCACTATCTAGAGCAGGGCTATGAGGAAAGGACTTGGAGATCTGTAATAGCAGAATGTTGCAATTGCCTAGGCAAATGATGATAAGGAGAAGAGAAACAGCAATTGTATTATCAACAGAGAGAGGGGAACAAGTTAGCACAAACAGTAGGCAGGAGATGGTATTACTGTTTATCAGTAGGGTCATACTGGTTGTAGAAATACTGAAATCCTTCCATAGCCTTTGGTACATAGCTACTGGCCCAAGCCCCTGACTTTTATACTCAGCCCACTCCCTGAAACCTCCAGATTTCCCTATGAACCAAAAAAAAAAAAAAAAAAACAAAACTGTAGTTTTAAGAAACTTTAGTAAGGACATCCTGAGTCCTGCTTTAGCACTAAGGCGTATATCCCTCTGATGCAATGATGCCTGTGTCACTCAGATGGTTAAATATTTTTAGTATCCTCCTGTCTTTATGTGGACTTTGCTATTTATCCTGCACAGCACTTGATATGCACTTTCAATATGAGGATGTATCTATTCAATTCAGGAAGATTCTCAGCTGGTATCTCTTCAGTGATTTTCTTCCCTCTCCCTTTCTTCTGTAACCTCTATTTAAATTCATGAATCTTCTTCTTCATGTCTCTTAGCGTGATTTTCCTATTTTTAATATAGCATTATTTTAAATCATTAACACTTTAATATGCATCTTTAAAAGTCATTTTTGATTATTTTGTGATTTTCATTTTTTCTAGGGAGAATCCATCTTCTGTTTGATTTCATTGCTTCACTTGCAATGAGTTTTACTCATGTCTTTTGAATTGCTCATCAACAAGGAAACCTGCTTCTCTTCCCTTTTTCTTCTTCCTCCCCCTTTTCCCAAACTACAATGTCTAACAGTTTTGTAAAGCTTCTACCTATCTCCCTAGGGGTCCCAATTCAGATGCAGTCACACCTTCACAGCTCAAAGATCTTGATGAGGTTATAATTTGGGACATTGCAGCCACTGAGAGTTACTAGCTTGTCTCAAGTCTTTATCTGCCAGGATATGTCTCATTTCTTGCCTGAGTTTTCAGCTTCAAGTAGACAGTCATAATTCAGGGTAAGGTTGAGAGATTAGTTTTCTATCTCCTTTAGTAGGTAGAGAAGGGAAACTGCAGCCACACATTTCACATAGGGAGCCTAGATCCAGCCCGCTTTGCCCTCACGTGAAGAATTTTTAACTTTCATTATCCAAAGGAATAGATCTCCTTACTTGCAAGTTTGAGGCTCTATAGATCTGCTTTTTGGGACAGATTATTACTCTGTCCCTCTTTCACTATGAGACCATAGCAGTGCTTATCTTCCCTTTTGGACACCAATATTTCATTTCACTTTTATCATTTTATATTTTATTATTTCTGTGGGCTTAGAAGAAGGGAAGATGGTGCTTTTATCAGTTACTGTTCCAGCAAGAAACAGATGGTATGCTCAAATTAGGATAATTCAAGGCAAGTTTTAAAAAGGGACCACTGAAAAAGATGTTTTCAGGGTGTAGGGAATCAAAATTGGTACTGTCATATTCCAGAACACTGTCATATTTTAGTACGGAATAGGACCTTAAGACATGAGGAAAGGGAATGGTTAATGGAGGAAGAAGAAAAGAGGACAGAATTGTTCTTTGTATGGACAAGGAAAAAAATTCAACTATATCTCCTCTCCTTCACACGTACGCACAAATTTACAGTACCCTCATTTGGGTGATTTTTGCAATTTGCATCTTACCTTACTGTTGGGCTGTACCCCGCCGGCCTGCAAGCCTCGTAGCTGCCCAGCCTCCAGACCGAAGAGCCCAGAGACAGTGACGGAGATATCAGTGGTTTATTGGACGGGGATCTTACATGAAAGGTCCTGGAGCGACATCCACCGTGCACAGCAGGCAGTGGACAGGACATAGCAACAGTCTTTGCTTGTTGAGGGAGAAGGAGGTTACCACTTATAGGGGGAATTGACGTCAGGTGGGCTCATCAGTTACCAGGGACTAATTAAGCCCTATAATTAAGGGAATTGGGTAGTGATGTGAGTGAAGCAGGGACTGGTTGAGCAGGGAATGTACAGAGAGCAAGAGAACAGCCACTGTGAATGGCCTGACTGTACACTTACCTCTAACACTGGCTTATGAAGAGGTTACATGTAGGGATTCTTTATGCAACGAAATGTGAGGGAGAGATAAACTGTGTAAGCTTATGCAACTTTATCACTGTGAAGACAGAACCACCTAAAAAGTCTGAAACAATAAATACACAATATGCATTTGAGAGAATGCATGCAGACTTTTAGTCAAGATGACGCTGTACATTTATGTTTTGTACGTTGGGCCAGATAATTTCTGTTTGCCACTCCTATGGCTGAAAGCAGGGTAAAGAAGTGTGGAGAAGGCCTGAGTGTTTCATAAATAAGCATGCGTGTGTCCGTGTGTCCGTGTGTGTGTGTGTGTGTGTGTGTGTGTAGGAAACAGGTGCAGTTGGGTTTTTTTTCCCTTGGCAGTAGTGTGATATCCATACCTGAATGACGACACAACGGAGGTTGCTTTTCACCCAAACATTTTTAATGTCAGCTTTCCTCCCTTTTTTCTCTGATTTCTTTTCTTCACCCTTCCTAAACAGAGACTTGACTAGGTTTTCTTTAGTAATAAAAAATCCAGGACATAATAGGCAGAGACAGACCATTGGGCTTGAAGTGAAAGATTTGCTGTTTGCCTTTGGCCATCCAATTTAAGGAATTAAACTCTCTGAATATCAGAATCTTCATCTTTACTGTGTGGGTGTTTATGTCCACCTTTTGTCAGGTTCTAAACCAAAAGACAATAGCATAGGTTAAACTTCAGATTATCATTAAAATGGGTTTTAGTGTTAGACAGGATCAGAGGAAAAGAGAGTATACCCTAGGGCCTAAGAGTGGGCCAGAAAGGGAAATGTAAGAGCTAGTACTCTGGCTAGGAAGAAGAAAAACACTTGAAGGTAAAATGTCTTCAGCAAAATGTCTTCCTTATATTTACTCAACATGCCAGACAACCTCTCACATTAGGTTCTTGGCACTGGCTTGTCCCTCTGCCTCAAATGCACTTCCCACAGATACCTGCTTGGTAAACTCCCTCATTTCTTTCAAGTCTTTGTTCAAATATCATCATAATGAGGCTTCCACTAATGGCCTTATTTGATATTGCAGCTATAGCCCCCAGCACTCCTAATCACTTTTCCCTGATTCCAATTTTTACCATAAAACTTATCACATTATAATATACTCTATAACTTACATGTTTATTATGTCTATTGTTTTTTCAACACCTCATCATCCCTAGAACACCTGTGCTAGAGTGCAAGCTCTATGTTGGCAGGGATTTCTGTCTGTTCATGGTTGTATGGCAAGCACATAGGATAGTGCTTGGGACATAGAGTGTGCTTCTTAACCATTTGCTGAATGAATAAATGTGTCACTTTAATAGTTTGAAGCAACTATATCCAGATTCCCCTGGTCACCAGCTGAAGAATGGCATATATCATAATTGGAAGATTAGATGGAACCTGACCACAGGGACCAACCATAGGGCTTTGGAGTTTTCAGTGAATGAGGGACCAACCATAGGGCTTTGGAGTTTTCAGTGACTGAGAACAAGTTAGGGAAGCTCTGTACATTGCTCTACTATACCTTTTTTCTTTTAACCCACCATCAAGGCAATTATATCCATTGTCTGAGTGTACAGTGGAGAAGTTCTTACAAAGGATTGCCATTCTGATGGGCAATCAGATCATGTAACATGAGGAAGACAAACACACATAACTTCACATTCCAAAAGACAGTAATGGGGGACCAGCCTTCAAGATGGCAGAGGAGTAAGAAGTGGAGATCACTTTCTCCCCATAAATACATCAGAAATACATCTACACGAGGAACAACTCCTACAGAACACCTACTGAACGCTGGCAGAAGACCTCAGACCTCCGAAAAGGCAAGAAACTCCCCACGTACCTGGGTAAGGCTAAAGAAAAAACAGAGACTAAAGAATAGGGATGGGACCTGCACCTCTGGGAGGGAGCAGTGAAGGAGGAAAGGTTTCCACACACTAGGAAGGCCCTTTACTGGTGGAGACTGGGGGTGGACGGGGGGAAGCTTCGGAGCCACGGAGGAGAGCGCAGCAACAGGGGTGCGGAGGGCAAAGCGGAGAGATTCCTGCACAGAGGATCGGTGCCGACCAGTACTCACCAGCCCGAGAGGCTTGTCTGCTCACCCGCCAGGGGTGGGTCAGGGCTGGGAGCTGAGGCTCGGGCTTCGGAGGTCGGATCCCAGGGAGAGGACTGGGGTTGGCTGCGTGAACACAGCCTGAAGGGGGCTAGTGCGCCACAGCTAGCCGGGAGGGAGTCGGAGAAAAATTCTGGAGCTGCTGAAGAGGAAAGAGACCACTGTTGTGTGGTGCATGAGGAGAGGGGATACAGAGCGCCGCTTAAAGGAGCTCCAGAGATGGGCGCGAGCCACGGCTATCACACAGACCCCAGAGACGGGCATGAGACGCTAAGGCTGCTGCTGCCGCCACCAAGAAGCCTGTGTGCAAGCACAGGTCACTCTCCACACCTCCCCTCCTGGGAGCCTGTGCAGCCTGCCACTGCCAGGGTCCCGGGATCCAGGGACAACTTCCCCGGGAGAACACACAGCGCGCCTCAGGCTTGTGCAATGTCACGACGGCCTCTGCCATCACAGGGTTGCCCCACAATCCGTACCTCTCCCTCCCCCAGGTCTGAGTGAGCCAGAGCCCCCGAATCAGCTGATCCTTTAACCCCGTCCTGTCTGAGCGGGAACAGACGCCCTCAGGCGATCTACACGCAGAGACGGGGCCAAATACAAAGCTGAACCCCGGGAGCTGTGCGAACAAAGAAGAGAAAGGGAAATCTCTCCCAGCAGCCTCAGGAGCAGCGGATTAAATCTCCACAATCAACTTGAGGTACCCTGCATCTGTGGAATACCTGAATAGACAACAAATCATCCTAAAATTCCGGCGGTGGACTTTGGGAGAAACTGTAGACTTGGGGTTTGCTTTCTGCATCTAATTTGTTCCTGGCTTTATGTTTATCTTAGTTTCATATTCAGAGATTATTATAATTGGTAGATTTGTTTATTGATTTGGTTGCTCTCTTCCTCCTTTTCTTTTAATATATAGATACGTATATTTTTTTCCATTTTCTTTTTATGAGTGTGTATGTGTATGCTTCTTTGTATGATTTTGTCTGTATATCGTTGCTTTTACCATTTGTCCTAGGGTTCTGTCTGTCGGGGTTTTTTCTGTTTTTTAATTTTTAGTACATTTTTTAGTGTTTGTTATCATTGGTGGATATGTTTTTTGGTTTAGTTGCTATCTTCTTTCTTTCTTTTTTATTACTTTTTAATTAAAAAAATTTTAATAATCATTTATTATTTTTCATTTTAATAACTAGTTTATTTTATTTTTCCTTTTTTCTTCCTTTTCTTCTGAGCCGTGTGGCTGACAGGCTCTTGGTGCTCCGGCCGGGTGTCAGGCCTGTGCCTCAGAAGTGGGAGAGCTGAGTTCAGTACATTGGTCCAGCAGACACCTCATGGCTCCACGTAATATCAAATGGAAAAAGCTCTCCCAGAGATCTCCAATTGAACGCTAAGACCCAGCTCCAGTCAATGACCAGCAAGCTACAGTGCTGGACACCCTATGCCAAACAACTGGCAAGACAGGAACACAACACCACCCATTAGCAGAGAGGCTGCCTAAAATCATAATAAGGTCCCAGACACCCCAAAACACACCACCAGACGTGGACCTGCCCACCAGAAAGACAATATCGAGCCTCATCCATCAAAACACAGGCACTAGTCCCCTCCACCAGGAAGCCTTCACAACCCACGGAACCAAGTTTAGCCACTGGGGACAGACACCAAAAACAACGGGAACTGCAAATCTGCAGCCTGTGAAAAGGAGACCCCAAACACAGTAAGTTAAGCAAAAAGAGAAGACAGAAAAACACACAGCAGATGAAGGAGCAAGGTAAAAACCCACCAGACCAAACAAATGAAGAGGAAATAGGCAGTCTACCTGAAAAAGAATTAGGAATAATGATAGTAAAGATGATCCAAAATCTTGGAAATAGAATGGAGAAAATACAAGAAACGTTTAACAAGGACCTAGAAGAACTAAAGAGCAAACAAACAATGATGAACAACACAATAAATGAAATTAAAAATTCTCTACAAGGGGGCTCCCCTGGTGGTGCAGTGGTTGAGAATCTGCCTGCTAATGCAGGGGACATGGGTTCGATCCCTGGTCTGGAAGGATCCCACATGCCGTGTAGCAACTAGGCCCGTGAGCCACAACTACTGAGCCTGCTCGTCTGGAGCCTGTGCTCCGCAACAAGAGAGGCCGCGATAGTGAGAGGCCTGCACACCGTGATGAAGAGTGGCCCCCACTTTCCACAACTAGAGAAAGCCCTTGCACAGAAACAAAGACCCAACACAGCAAAAATAAACTTAAAAAATGAATAAACTCCTACCCCCAACATCTTCTTTAAAAAAAAAAATTCTCTAGAAGGAATCAATAGCAGAATAACTGAGGCAGATGAACGAATAAGTGACCTGGAATATAAAATAGTGGAAATTACCACTGCAGAGTGGAATAAAGAAAAAAGAATGAAAAGAATTGAGGACAGTCTGAGAGACCTCAGGGACAACATTAAACACACCAACATTTGAATTATAGGGGTTCCAGAAGAAGAAGAGAAAAAGAAAGGGACTGAGAAAATATATGAAGAGATTATAGTCGAAAACTTCCCTAATATGGGAAAGGCAATAGTCAATCAAGTCCAAGAAACGCAGAGAGTCCCAAACAGGAAAAACTCAAGGAGAAACACGCCAAGACACACATTAATCAAACTATCAAATATTAAATACAAAGAAAAAATATTAAAAGCAGCAAGGGAAAAACAACAAATAACATACAAGGGAATCCCCATAAGGTTAACAGCTGATCTTTCAGCAGAAACTCTGCAAGCCAGAAAGCAGTGGCAGGACATATTTAAAGTAATGAAGGGGAAACACCTACAACCAAGATTACTCTACCCAGCAAGGATCTCATTCAGACTCGACGGAGAAAATAAAACCTTTACAGGTAAGGAAAAGCTAAGAGAATTGAGCACCACCAAACCAGGTTTACAACAAATGCTAGAGGAAGTTCTCCAGGCACGAAACATAAGAGAAGGAAAAGACCTACAAAAACACTCTCAAAAAATTAAGAAAATGGTAACAGGAACATACATATCGATAACTACCTTAAATGTAAATGGATTAAATGCTCCAAACAACTATTCAGCCATATAGACTGGCTGAATGGATACAAAAACAAGACCCATATATATGCTGTCTACAAGAGACCCACTTCAGACCTAGGGACACATACAGACTGAAAGTGAGGGGATGGAAAAAGATATTCCATGCAAATGGAAATCAAAAGAAATCTGGAGTAGCAATTCTCGTATCAGACAAAATAGACTTTAAAATAAAGACCATTACAAGAGACAATGAATGACACTACATAACGATCAAGGGATCAATCCAAGAAGAAGATATAACAGTTGTAAATATTTACGCACCCAACATAGGAGCACCTCAACACATAAGGCAAATGCTAACAGCCATAAGGGGAAATCGACAGTAACACGATCATAGTAGGGGACTTTAACGCCCCACTTTCACCAATTGACAGATCATCCAAAATGAAAATAAATAAGGAAACACAAGCTTTAAATGATACATTAAACAAGATGGAGTTAATTGATATTAATAGGACATTCCATCCAAAAACAACAAAATACACTTTCTTTTCAAGTGCTCATGGAACATTCTCCAGGATAGATCATATCTTGGGTCACAAATCAAACTTGGTAAATTTAAGAAAATTGATATCGTATCAAGTATCATTTCTGACCACAACTGTGAGACTAGATATTAATTACAGGAAAAAATCTGTAAAAAATACAAACACATGGAGGCTAAACAATACACTACTTAATAACCAAGAGATCACTGAAGAAATCATAGAGGAAATCAAAAAATACCTAGAAACAAGTGAAAATGAAAACATGACGAACCAAAACCTATGGGATGCAGCAAAAGCAGTTCTAAGAGGGAAGTTTATAGCAATACAATCCTACCTTAAGAAAAAAGAAACATCTCTAATAAACAACCTAACCTTACATCTAAAGCAAGTAGAGAAAGAAGAACAAAAAAACCCCAAAGTTAGCAGAAGGAAAGAAATCATAAAGATCAGATCAGAAATAAATGGAAAAGAAATGAAGGAAACGATAGCAAAGGTTAATAAAACTAAAAGCTGGCTCTTTGAGAAGATAAACAAAATTGATAACCCGTTAGCCAGGCTCATCAAGAAAAAAAGGGGGAAGACTCAAATCAAGAGAATTAGAAATGAAAAAGGAGAAGTAACAACTGACACTGCAGAAATACAAAGCATCATGAGCAATTACTACAAGCAACTATATGCCAATAAAATGGACAACCTGGAAGAAATGGACAAATTCTTAGAAAAGCACAACCTTCCAAGACTGAACCAGGAAGAAACAGAAAATATAAACAGACAAATCACAAGTACTGAAATGGAGACTGTTATTAAAAATCTTCCAACAATCAAAAGTCCAGAAGCAGATGGCTTCACAGGCAAATTCTATCAAACATTTAGAGATGAGCTAATACCTATCCTTCTCAAACTCTTCCAAAATATAGCAGAGGGAGGAACACTCCCAAACTCATTTTACAAGGCCACCATCACCCTGATAACAAAACTAGACAAAGATGTCACAAAGAAAGAAAACTACAGGCCAATATCACTGATGAACATAGATGCAAAAATCCTCAACAAAATACTAGCAAACAGAATCCAACAGCACGTTAAAAAAATTATATGCCCTGATCAAGTGGGGTTTATCTCAGGAATGCAAGCATCCGTTAATATACGCAAATCAATGTGATAAACCATATTAACAAATTGAAGGAGAAAAACCATATGATCATCTCAATAGATGCAGAGAAAGCTTTCGACAAAATTCAACACCAATTTATGATAAAAACCCTCAAGAAAGTAGGCATAGAGGGAACTTTCCTCAACATAATAAAGGCCATATATGACAAACCCACAGCCAACATCATTCTCAATGGTGAAAAACTGAAACCATTTCCTCTAAGATCAGGAAAATGACAGGGTTGCACACTCTCACCACTATTACTCAATATAGTTTTGGAAGTTTTAGCCACAGCAATCAGAGCAAAAAAAAGAAAAAAAGGAATCCAAATCAGAAAAGAAGAAGTAAAGCTGTCACTGTTTGCAGATGACATGATACTATACATAGAGAATCCTAAAGATGCTACCAGAAAACTACTAGAGCTAATCAATGAATTTGGTAAAGTAGCAGGATACAAAATTAATGCACAGAAATCTCTTGCATTCCTACACACTAATGATGAAAAATCTGAAAGAGCAATTAAGGAAACACTCCCATTTACCACTGCAACAAAAATAATAAAATACCTAGGAATAAACCTACCTAAGGAGACAAAAGACCTGTATGCAGAAAACTATATGACACTGATGAAAGAAATGAAAGACGATACAAACAGATGGAGAGATATACCACGTTCTTGGATTGGAAGAATCAACATTGTGAAAATGACTATACGACCCAAAGCAATCTACAGATTCAATGCAATCCCTATCAAACTACCACTGGCATTTTTCACAGAACTAGAACAAAAAATTTCACAATTTGTATGGAAACACAAAAGACCCCAAAGGGCCAAAGCAATCTTGTGAAAGAAAAACAGAGCTGGAGGAATTAGGTTCCTGGACTTCAGACTATACTACAAAGCTACAAAAATCAAAACAGTATGGTACTGGCACAAAAACAGAAATATAGAACAATGGAACAGGATAGAGAGCCCAGAGATAAACCCACACACATATGGTCACCTTATTTTTGATAAAGGAGGCAAGAATATACAGTGGAGATAAGACAGCCTCTTCAGTAAGTGGTACTTGGAAAACTAGACAGCTACATGTAAAAGAATGAAATTAGAACCCTTCCTAACACCATACACAAAAATAAACTTCAGATGGAATAAAGGCCTAAATTAAGGCCAGACACTATAAATCTCCGAGAGGAAAACATAGGCAGAACACTCTATGAGATAAATCATAGTAAGATCCTTTTTGACCCACCTCCTAGAGAAATGGAAATAAAAACAAAAATAAACAAATGGGACCTAATGAAACTTAAAAGCTTTTGCACAGCAAAGGAAACCATAAACAAGACAAAAAGACAACCCTCAGAATGGGAGAAAATATTTGCAAATGAAGCAACTGACAAAGGATTAACCTCCAAAATTTACAAGTAGCTCATGCAGCTCAATATCAAAAAAAAACAAACAACCCAATCCAAAAATGGGCAGAAGACCTAAATAGACATTTCTCCAAATATGATACACAGATTGCCAATAAACACATGAAAGGATGCTCAACATCACTAATCATTAAAGAAATGCAAATCAAAACTCCAATGAGGTATCACCTCACACAGGTCAGAATGGCCACCATCAAAAAATCTACAAACAATAAATGCTGGAGAGGGTGTGGAGAAAAGGGAACCCTCTTGCACTTTTGGTGGGAATGTAAATTGATACAGCCACTATGGAGAACAGTATGGAGGTTCCTTAAAAAACTAAAAATAGAACCAGCATATGACCCAACAATCCCACTACTGGGCATATACCCTGAGAAAACCATAATTCAAAAAGAGTCATGTACCACAATGTTCATTGCACCTCTATTTACAATAGCCAGGACATGGAAGTTTTTTAAGTGTCCATCGACAGATGAATGGATAAAGAAGATGTGGCATATATATACAATGGAGTATTTCTCAGCCATAAAATGAAACGAAATTGAGTTATTTGTAGTGAGGTGGATGGACCTGGAGTCTGTCATAAAAGTGAAGTAAGTCAGAAAGGGAAAAACAAATACCGTATACTAACACATATATATGGAATCTAAAAAAAAAAAAAAATTCTGAAGAACCTAGGGGCAAGACAGGAATAAAGACACAGACGTAGAGAATGGACTTGAGGACACGGGGAGGGGGAAGAGTAAGCTTGGACGAAGTGAGAGAGTGGCATGGACATATATACACTACCAAATGTAAAACAGATAGCTAGTGGGAAGTAGCCACATAACACAGGGAGATCAGTTCAGTGCTTTGTGACCACGTAGAGGGTTGGCATAGGGAGAGTGGGAGGGAGATGCAAGAGGGAGGAGATATGGGGATATATGTAAATGTATAGTTGATTCACTATGTTATAAAGCAGAAATTAACACACCATTGTAAAGCAATCATACTCCAATAAATGTGTTTAAACAAACAAACAAACCCCCCAAAAAGCCCCAAAAGACAGTAACAGTTTACTTATTGTTTCATCCTTTTTAGGTTGTTTTGAATCCTTACAGTGATAAAGTTGTATAACTTCACACAGTTTTCTCCCTCATGTTTCATCACATAGAGGATACATATATGTGATCTATTCATAAGTCACTCAGTGTTAGAGGATGTGAGCTAATCTTTAAGCATACTAAAATTAATAAAAATATGGAAACGTTAAACATGTTCAATGTAAGATGCTAACTGCAAAAAACTAGTGTGTGTGTGTGTGTGTGTGTGTGTGTGTGTGTGTGTGTGTGTGTGTGTGTGTTGGGGTTGGGGGAATAGAGATAGCCATTAAACCACTGTGTGTAAAACCTTAAATGAAGAAAACTAAGGCAAAGTCTTGAGACTACAGGAAAAAAAATTCTCAAAATTTGAACAAGCTGCACTGGGCAACAGACATTTCAGGCTGTAGCCACAATATCGAGCCCATAGAAGAAGACCCCCTAAGCCGGAGAAAGTCCCAATAGTGTCAGAAACATGGAAGGAGTTAGTGACTCCAAATCAGGTGTGTTTGCCTTCAAACTCTCACTGTATTTGGACCAAACAAGAAGTTGTTCTTCCAGTTTCACAAGACCCCCTTTTCTTCAAAGGAGGGACTAAATTTAGGTTTCCACTACAGAAACGTGGAAATTTGTAAATAATGCTTCCATGTATGTCCATTCAAAGTTACTCTCCATCCTTCCAGAGGGTACCATTCCCTTAAACTGGATGTGAAAACCTGTCCCTATGGTGCAATAGAATCTGTATAGTGGTACAGTGCAGGTACCTGGTTCTCGGGTCCTTCTGATTAACCCTGATTTCAATCCTGGGTATTATAATATATTTTCTTATGCCTACCTCCACTAATTAATGGGAAATATGGCTTCTTAACTTTTTTCCCCCACCACTGAACTGCAGTGTTTATAATCATTGTTTAAATGATCACCTCTTTTTGGAAAGAGGAAAAACTATAGAGAAAGAATTTTTATGAAGAATATTTAAACGTTCTAAATTATCACCTCTTCTTTTAATTCAAAGTCACATGTTTTGTTTTTAAATACGTATTTCTGCCTTATCTTGGTCAATTCTTTTGTCTGCTACAATTGAGGTGGGCATGTGGGCCAAAGACCTGCAAGGAGCTGTCTATCATGGCCTACCTGGAAATTCACAATTGTGCCTTGAGTGACACAAGTGAGGAAGCTGGCTTCTTTCAAACCAATTATTTGGTTTCCAAATTTTAATGAACCATATAGAAAGAGCTGTAATCGACTAGTTTTCTACTTCTTGCTGAATTTTGAGTCATTTAGTGTCCGTTATACTGAGGCAAAGACAAGGACCTTGGAATGAATCATCCTGAGCACAAGATCTGTGTAGTGGCTGTGAGTATCAAGTGATCTAACATTTTAGAGAAGACACATATTGTAGAAAGGGAATTTCTGTAAGGTTTGTGAAAAGCTATGCACTTGGATCCTTTTATTTGCTTTAAGAGACATGAGAAAAATGGGGATCAGTTTTGAATGCTATATTGCTCCAGACATTCAAATTTGTTATGAATTATATCACACTAAAATTAGATTAGTCATAGATCTTTTTAAATATTATATTCTTTTTTTTTTATTTTTTGCGGTACGCGGGCCTCTCACTGTTGTGGCCTCTCCCGTTGCGGAGCACAGGCTCCGGACGCGCAGGCTCAGCAGCCATGGCTCACGGGCCTAGCCGCTCCGCGGCACGTGGGATCTTCTCGGACCAGGGCACGAACCTGTGTCCCCTGCATCGGCAGGCGGACTCTCAACCACTGCGCCACCAGGGAAGCCCTAAATATTATATTCTCCATAAAAATTCTTTCTCTATAGTTTTTCCTCTTTCCAACTTACTTATGCTCTGTTATTAAATTCTATTTTCCTTAGGGCTTTTTCTCATGATATATTTTTCTATAGTAAATAATCACATAATGCATTTAGTTTTTTTTTGTTTTCCAAAATCAAATATTTATTTCTTTAAAAATATATAATATACACCTATATTTATATATGTTTATATGCACATGTACAAAAATACGTTTGTACATATGTATATTTGTGTATATATATGTATATACACATACATATGTATAGCCAAGGTTTATCATAAATAACTGGAGTTCTCTGGTCCTCTTTCCCTCCTCTTCCCATCTTCAACCCACTCTGAAACCAATCTCATCACTTTTAGATATTTCTTCATGTATTTAATTGATCAATTCTATAAATATGATTAGACTGTAATACTTTGATTTTATAATATTAGGCATAATGACATAATTTATTGATACTCTATTATGGAAAATTAGGAATGACTCATTTATGACACCACCCTCTCTCTTTCTACACACACATACACAAACCCTTCTTCCTCCAAATCTCAAAATAATGATATCTAAAATTTTGGTTCAATCAATATTTATCATAATAATATTAAACTATGTAAATATAATTCAGCATTAAATTATATAGTAAACTACAAATACATTTATTTCTTGCAAAACTTTACCTTCCTATAAGTTAAAAGTGATCTTTCTTTCTCCTGTGAAACTTTTCAATGGCTAGACCATAAAATATTCCTCAAGCTCTTTGACAGAAGAGACAAATTCTTTTCACTGGGGACAAACACATCAACAAACTAAAGGTTCCACATTCTTCTGTTAAGATATCACTTCCAGAGCTGTCCATATTTCTGCTCCAACTGGATTGATGGTTTGGTAGGCCTCTTCCTTTTAGGAATTTCCTTTGCCTTTTTTTTTTTTCTTCACTGTTTTTTGCCCTGTTTTTGTGGATCCCATTTTTTTCTCTTTCTATATTTACTCTTTCACTTTAGTGAGCACATGCCCACAGGATGGGTAAAAGGAAAGTTAAATTTTTGATTTTTTTTTTTTTGGCCACATCGCGTGGCTTGTGGGATCTTAGTTCCCCAACCAGGGATCGAACCCAGGCCCTCAGCAGTGAAAGTACAGAGTCCTGACCACTGGACCACCTGGGAATTCCCTTTGATTCTTTGCATGACTAAAAATATCGTTATTCTACCATGATTAAATGCTTGGTTATACACAGAATTCTATTCATCAGTCATCTCACCCAGTAACTTTGATATAGACCTTATGGTTATTTTATTTTGGAAATTTCACTATAAATGAGCATTGCTCAAAAATTAGGCATTCTACAAGTTTCTGTTGATTTTTTTTTTTTTGATATGGTTCAGGCAGGCACCTTGGTTATGCCTATTTTAAAACTTCTCTAGACTAGCAGTGTTATAAATATGCATATGACATAAACACTTGGGGCATCAATTACACATGTAAAATAATCAAATATGTTTACTTAACTAGGGACACAGACTGAAATTTTTATATATAGAATATATGGTTATATTTTCTTTATCTAGGTAACTAACTCTACTGGCAAGTTATCATAGAAAGAATAACTGCTATTCTAAATCCAACACTACTTTGGGTGTATAGTCAGGTTTACAGTCCCTGAGCATGTGGGATCTGTGTAGAACTGACAGGAAATAGGCCATAGGCTGGTATACAAGAGATTTCAGAAAGTTGAACTGAATTTGAGGGGAGTGGCTAGGAAGTTAGAGGCTAGGTTGGGTGCCCTCAGTACCACCTTGATGATCTGCTACAAGGATTCACAAAACCCAATGTATAGCTGTACTCATGGTTAAGTTTATTGCAATGAAAACAAAACCATCAAAGGGAAAATGTACATGGGGCAATTAGGCCTTTTTTATTGGCCTAATTCAAGTTACATTTCTGCCCCTACCGACAACAACGGCCCTGACCACTAGAAGGGTCTACTATACCTAAAGAGCATTCCTGGAGAGAAGAAAATTAACCTTGGAATTCAGGCTCTCTAAGTGAAATAATAAGGAAGGTCATGCTAGGAATACATATTCATGAAGAGAACAGAGATAAATCAAGACTATAGGATTAGGCCTACTCTGTCTAAAATATCTCAGGACAAATTTGCTTTTGTTTGGAATTCTGGATCAGGGACTTCATTGCAGGCCTGACTGAACTTGTCCTCCCAGTATTGAGGAGAGGGTCAGGTCTCAGGCCAGCTGTTACCCCAAGGTGGGTAAGAAGTCCAGGCTTTCCTATGAGAAGTCTATATTCTTGATAGAAGCTTCTGAGCACGTGCCTTAAAAATCATAAGAATGCTTCTCAAACAAGATGAATGTCTACTATACTTTTGTTACCTTTATGACCTTTTAAGGTATTTATCTCTATAATAAATCTGAAATATGTTTTGTTGCCTGATGTAGGAATCTAACTACTAAGAGGCAAGAAATTTCCACAAACATACAGAAAAAAAGTATTCTGAATACTTTTAGAAGTATTTTTAAATACGATTTCATATAGTCTCTCCAGATGATCTGAAAGAGAATTCTGTACAACTCTTTTGTAAGTAATAGGAAGAAATTACCCCATTTTGTTTTCGTATCACACAGCAAGCAAGTGTGTCTACCTCTTGGAAACATATTGAGGATGATTATTTCCAAATAATACTTGTTTGTGCCAAAGTGAGTAGATATATTTTGCTCTATTTTCTAACAAAAAGAGCTGATAAATGCAAATTGTGTTTAGGTAGACATCAATATTTTGCTGGGATAAATGCTGGCAGATTTAATTTCTCTTGGAAAATGGCAATCATATGACATTTCTAACTGATTAAATAGAAATTTGATTATTTGGAAGGAATAGCAAAAGTCCATCTTTAATTTAATGCATTTTAGTGAGGAGTCATGCAGTTGCCATGCCAGGTTAATGGGAGTTTTCTTACCTGAATGACAAATCTAAGAATGCACCTCATAATATAACCATAATCGTCGAGATAGCTTTCCATTCACAAACTCAGATATTTAGGTGGTTGAGCTGAACTCTCAAACTGCTTTCAGCAAGTAAATGTTACCATAACTAGTCATTAATTTCGCTTTTACTTTTATTTTGTTATATGTCACTTTGTTATTCCCCAATTTCCTAACCCAAATTACCCTCCTTGCAATGAGATTATGTGCTTTAAGAGTTTATTTCCAAACCCCTTTGACCTCTGTGTCATCCTGGATGCCACTCTGTGGTTGTATCTTTTCCTAAGTAACTTGGAGAACTGCCCTCTTTCTCACTGATGTTCAGGAAAGCAGTTTCTCCTCTAATGTGCTACTGCAAAGTAGCTGGAGCTGGTTGCTGTGGGATGTTCGTGTGTTTGCGTGGTGCACCTTTTTCCCCTGACGACTGCTGTCACATCGACTCACTTTGATAGTCAAAATAAGTCTTTTAAAATGTTTCTCTATACTCTCCAGACTCATCCAGACCTAAAACAATCAAGCTGGCTTCGTTTGCATCTTGTAGCACCAGCAACATCAAGAGAGCAGACAACACTTCCAGCTTCAGGAATGATTACCGTTGTTGGAGATGTGAGAGCCTGATAGAAGGAAGCTTCACTTTCGTAAGAGAAATTGTCTCTGGAGGGCTTAGAGTAGCTCGGAAAGAGCTTGCCTGGGGATTCAGGAAGACACTATCAATGGGATAGACTCGAGGTGCCATTTTACAAAGAGCTTCTTTTTTTCTTTTTTTTTTCCCCCACTCTCTCCACCCCCGCCGATGTTGGCAGAAATTCTTGCAAAGTTGTAGAATGAAGGTGAATAGGACAAAATTAGTAGATTTCTGTGAGTCATGACAGTTTCAACACAACCCGGAGCTGTTCTTCACGTTAAATTATAGTGTGGGGTATTTTAGCACGTATGGGGATGATTAACCACGAGGCAGGCTCACCTCCAAAGGTGGTACTTTATGTCATTGTGCAACGTAAATTGAAAGAAATAGAGATGGGGGAGGGAGCCAAATGATTTGAATTTATACCATTTTCATATTTTTATCTTAATGGTAGAGACAGCAGACTTACTAACTTCAAACTTTCCTATTAACAAAAGAGATCCGTAAGGAGACCTGGGCTTCACAATGCCAGTGCTCAAATGACCCAAGAGACTTTTCTTAAAGAACTGATATTAACTATGGGGGTCCTGACATGACATTTAAAACAAAACAAAAAGAAGTATCTTTCCAGAATGAAGCATCAAAATGATCTCCTATAATCAATGAAGTTTAAGAAGAAAGGATAATACCTTTACTACTTGAGATAGAGCTGCATTCAGACAGGAAGGAAGAATTTTTGTTTTCGTTGTATTAAGGTAGTGGAATAACTGCAGTAGCAGTAGCTAACAATTATTGAGCTCTTACTGCATGCCAGATATTATCCTAATTGTTTGTACCAATACACGATAGACTCACATCCACTCTATGAGTTAAGCATGTACTTAGTATGTCCATTTTATAGACAGGGGAACTGAGGCTTAGAGAGATCAGTTGCTTTGCCTAAGGCCACATTGTTAGTCAGTGGTGAGCCTTTGCAGGTTTTCCCCTCTCTTAGTGGGGAAAAACAAAAGTGAGAGCTGCCTGACTTTGGAAATGTAAGATCATTGACATAATTGGGAGGCAAAACTCCATGGTTCATCTTGCTGCATTTAGTGTGCTAACTAAAATGGGGCCCTGGCTTTCTGAGGCAAGCTCACCAGTATCAAGCACGTTTTTTGTTTGACTGCAGATGAGAAATATGAATGTATTTGTTTCTGTTTGCACACTTTTCCAGCTGAAAACCTCTCTTTTTAGCTGTCAACAATGTCACTTCCACATTTTCATGTGATGGGTTTCTACTGCTGCTTATTTTGAAACAGAGGTGATAATTAATCTTCCCACATTCAAGCACTGCAAACATATTTCAATTTCAAATGAGATAAGACCCAAGCTGAAACGCCTACACTTGTGTTTTAGATAGCTTTGTACCATGCATTGTAACTGGCCTGGATTTTCTCTGTGGCAGTCACATCATCGATGATGAGTGTAGAAGTCTTATTTCTACCGGACAGCATCTGCAGAATAGGGAGCAGACACATTAGCAAAAGTTGGAAGGAAGAAAGGAAATGGGACTCAGGTTAATGTTAGTCGTTTTGCTGACCCTATACATTTCTCTGATTCATCTACTTGTCTTTAAGTAGAAGCCTAATTTTGAAACGTACCTGTAGCATCCGGTAAATACATCTCTTCCTGTATTCAATGTCACTGATTTTGAAGTTGAGTCTGGTCAGTATAGAATCAGAACTGTAAGAGACTTGTCAGTCATATAGTTTATATTTACCTGTATGTGTTTAGATACTGATTTCTTGACTAGGATTTTAGTAAACTTTGGTTACAGGGGACTTCATACCACTAGTTATTATACATTCATCTCAAGCCGTAAGAGTAGAGAATAAAATTTTTAAGGGGTTATATTCTAATAACTTCTGTTTATGTATGTTATACATGGTTCAGTTTTTTCATGCAGTTTCTCTTGAAGAAATCACAAATCCCATCTAGAACCCTATATAACATGACTGTAATTATAGGTACCTATTCCTAAAGAGGCCAGTGCAGGGTCTTACACACATCACACAGTTCTTACACACACACACAGTTCTTACACACACACACAGTTCTTAGCAGGCACACATTCTGGGTTCTCATATTTCACAGGCAACCATGAAAAATATATCCCTCTTTTTCTCACTTCCTTTTGTTTCCTCTGATCTTTTATGTGCTTCCTGGCTGGAAGTGGCTTCTAGGATATCTGCGGCCACTCATGAGTCATGCAGCTGCTTTGATGATGGTTGGGGTCCCAGCAACTTCATAGCACCTGTACCAGGAAGTGTACCATTTTCTCACTCTGAAAGTTATTATTACCAGAAATTCTTGAGATTTCCTGGTAAATACATTTTTCTTCATTTTATAGATATGTACACATATGTATGTAGACTTATAAATATTGATTTACAAAAACGAAGATGTTCATTCACCTTAGCAACCATAACTGAGTGAAACAAAACAGAAATATTAAGCAAAGGAAAAGGGAAAAGAAAAGGTGAAATAAAAGTTGTGTACTGCCTTTCCTTACTTGACCTATAACCCAATATTTCATTTGTCACATCCTGCTTCTAGATCGAGTTTTAAGATATTCATTTTAGTATAAAACATTATTAATAATTATCTATTTAGGTATTAGGTTTTAAATTTTATTTAAAAATAAATGAGGCAATTCTGAAGAAAAAACCCCCCATTTAGGATTGTTTTTCTTAGCATATTCTGACTTACACTTCTTTTCTCTGTATGTAGAGAACAGTATAAGAAGAGGAACGATATGATGGTCCAGGAAACAAGAAAGGAGTAATTTGGAGAAGAATAAATAGTGAAGTTTGGTAATTCGAGGTACTGGTTTTGATCTAGGAAGACATTCTCAACATAAATTAGGAAATATGAAGATAAATCTTAGAACAGAATTGAGAACTTGAAATGTTAATTTAAAAATCTGTAATCTACAAGAGGTGACATTTAAGGACTAATAATAATGGCTAACACACATTGAGCACATTTTGTATGCCAGGGATTGTCCTAAATGCTTCGCATAAATTAACTCATTTAATCCACACAACAACCCTGGAAGGTAGATATTATTATTGTGCTTATTTAACAGACAAGGGAAGGGAGGAACAAAAGGTTAAGTAAATTCCACAAAATCACTTAGCTGGGAAGTGTCAGAGTCAGGGTTTCAAACCCATGCAATCTAGTCACAAAGCTTGAATTTCAGCCAGTACAGAGGATGGTAGAGAAAGAAGAGAGGTGGGTCACAGAATATTATGAGATAATTTGCACTGATGGGCCAAATGAAGTCAGGGAATTGGTGAAGAAGAGAGCAAAAGAGAGCATGCCCTGGAGAGTCATTAGGAAAATCTGAATTGTGTAGTTTCTCAATATCCAAGATAGAAAAGCATTTCATAAAAGGTGAGACCTACGGTGATGGGGATTATCAAGGAGAATGAAGACCTCGTGAGGTTCGTTAGTTCAGGTGATTAGGAGTACGGTCTCTGCAGGAGAGCTACTTCTGGAGCACCTTGGACTGAAGAAAGGTGGTCTCCTCTATGGTCACACTGTCAATGATACAAAGTTTGCACTAGTTCCATAGAATTGAAGATTCTAATGGTTGTAAGCAATCAAAAAATAGCCTGGTTTGCTGGGAAAGTGTTGAAAAATAAATGAGAAGATAATTACACGGCCCACTTCTTCACTTCTTTCAGTTTTCACTTAAATGTTACTGAGGCCGTCCCTGAAGACACTGAAGAAAATAACTTGCCCCTACCTCCTTATCTCCCTCTTCCCTATCTGCCACTTTATTTTTCTTCATTGCACTAATCACTTTCATATATACTATATATTTACTTGTGTATTTGTTTGTCACTTTTCCCCACTCAAAGCAAGTCCAGTCAGAGAAAGATGTTGTTTTGTTTACTACTTTATCTCCAGAACCTAGAATAATGCCTGGCGTAAAGCAGACACGTAATACATATTCACTAAATGAATGGACCATATAATGATTAGTCCCTGACTTACTGGTGTGGCTCATTGATTTGGGTTCTGTTTTTTCACAATCTATAAGATAAGGGGGATGCCTGAGATCATTTTTAAGTCTCTTCACTCAATATATTCACAATTCTAAAATTTCCACCTCCTTCTCTCCACCCCATTTTATTTCAGAAATGAGAGGTTGTATCCTGTTTCAGAAAAATTCAAGAGCCCGAAGGCTAAATTTGGATCTCCTCAAGATGTCAAGATGCCTGGATGTGATCTCATGCACCTGTTGGTCCTGAGTCAGCTATGAATAGTTCCGCACAATAGGAAGAGCCATCTTCTGTCGCTGTGTCTCAGGCATATTGTTTCAGCACGGTTTAGTCAAGCTCAATTTTTTGAAGCTGGAGTTGTGATTCTTCTTCAAAAACTATTCATCACTATTGTTCCAAGTCATTTGTAGAGTATAATTTTATTTTTGAAGCAGAATTTTCATTATCGGGTGACAAATCCACTAACTCAAAGTAGCTGGGTACTTCTAAGCTCCCAAGTTCGACAACCTGAGTCGGCAAACTTCATAAAGTGCAGAAGATTAAGGTGCTTTATTTTCTGGGACGTGTGCACTGGGTGCCAAAGCAGTCACCTTTTGTTCTTACGGTATTACAGGTAATTATATCATGAATGCTTTCCATCTTTCTGAAACAAATATGCCCTCTGGGGGACTTCCCTGGTGGCGCAGTGGTTAAGAATACGCCTGCTGATGCAGGGGACACGGGTTCGAGCCCTGGTCTGGGAAGATACGACACGCCGTGGAGCAACTAAGCCCATGCGCCACAACTACTGAGCCTGCGATCTAGAGCCCGCGAGCCACAACTACTAAAGCCCACGTGCCTAGAGCCCGTGCTCCGCAACAAGAGAAGCCACTGTAATGAGAAGCTGGCGCACTTCAATGGAGAGCAGGCCCTGCTCGCCGCAACTAGAAGCAAGCCTGCATGCAGCTACGAAGACTCAACACAGCCAAAAATAAATTAGTTAATTAAATAAATTTAATATATATATATATATCCTCTGAAGAAACCAAGTTTCTATTTCCAGGACTTTATGGATACTGTCTGGATATCCTTTCTCTCTATTTATGTGAGTGAACTTCAAGCAGTTGATTTTGCTTTTCAGGAAAGGAGTAAAAAAAAAAAGAGGGAGGTACCAGGGAACTGTTTTCTGGAAAACGTATGTAATGCACCTATAATTATTTTTCTGCATAGGAGAGGCAAAGAGGGACAATGAGTGTGGTATCGCCAGGTGCTTTTATGTTCCTGTGAAGAACAGAGGAAAGTGGGTTATAGTCTAGGTCTTCTGGGTCTGGAATAAGTGTATTCATCTTCCTCAATCCATTGGCATGATGTATCATGGTTTCTACAGGGTATTTTTAAAACATTTTATTGGTTACTTAAGGACAAAGTAGAAAAGTGTGGACTGGGAGTTGAGGCAATTAGGAGGCTCTGCTGCAAGCTAAAAAATTTCACCTCAGGAATGTTTTTTAATAAATTAAGTCACTCACATACAAAAGCAGGGTATAAACAAATGAAGAAAGGATCCATGTCATCCTGGAAGAGGCTTTCAGTACTGCATTCTTTAAACCATTTTTTAAAACTTTATTTTCGTACTTAATAAAGACTTAGAGAACTATATTGTAATTATCTCCCCCTCTAGACGGACAGTTATTCAATAAATGAGACTGTTCCTTCTTCATACTGAAATGTCTGGTACTTAATACAAATGATTTTCACTAGACTACCCATATGGACAGTCTGTAAAGAATGTGGAGCTCATCCTTCAACAGCAACCAGTTTTAAGAGGGACACCTGGCTATTGTCCATGACATTAGGAGCATCTTCACAGTCAATATGCCTCTTCATAAACTCCCAGCAATTTCTGACACGTATATCTGTGTCAATATGAGAATATGAGGGAAATACAGCAAAGGAGAGAGATAAAGAAAAAGAATGGGCAATTCAATTTATGACTTCAATTCTTATGAGAATACTGGGGAAAATGACTATGCCTATTTGTAAAAGTCAGAAAAACAATATGATTCACTACCTTAACCTTTTTCACTAAAATAGAATGTTTTCTCCCTGTATTTGTGTTCAACTTCAACCAGAGAAAATTAATTTGAATGTCAGATTGGGAGAACACTCTTTGACATAAATCACAGCAAGATCTTTTTTGCTCCACCTCCTAGAGTAATGGAAATAAAAACAAAAATAAACAAATGGGAACTAATTAAACTTCAAAGCTTTTGCACGGCAAAGGGAACCATAAATAAGACGAAAAGACAACCCTCAGAATGGGAGAAAATATTTGCAAAACAATCAACGGACAGGGCTTCCCTGGTGGCGCAGTGGTTGAGAGTCCGCCTGCCAATGCAGGGGACACGGGTTCATGCCCCAGTCCGGGAAGATCCCACATGCCACAGAGCGGCTGGGCCCGTGAGCCATGGCCGCTAAACCTGTGCGTCCGGAGCCTGTGCTGCGCAACGGGAGAGGCCACAATAGTGAGAGGCCTGTGTACTGCAAAAAAAAAAAAAAATAATAATAATAATAATAATCAATGGACAAAGGATTAATCTCAAAAATATATAAACAGCTCATGCAGCTCAATATTAAAGAAACAACCCAATCCAAAAATGGGCAGAAGACCTAAATAGACTTTTCTCCAAAAAAGACATACAGATAGCCAAGAAGCACATGAAAAGCTGCTCAACATCACTAATTATTAGAGAAATGCAAATCAAAACTACAGTGAAGTATCACCTCACACCACTTAGAATGGGCATCATCAGAAAATCTACAAACAACGAATGCTGGAGAGGGTGCGGAGAAAAGGGAACCCTCTTGCACTGTTGGTGGAAAGGTAAATTGATACAGCCACTATGGAGAACAGTAAGGAGATTCCTTAAAAAACTAAAAATAGATTTACCATATGATCCAGCAATCCCACTACTGGGCATATACCCAGAGAAGACCATAATTCAAAAAGACACATGCACCCCGATGTTCATTGCAGCACTATTTACAATAGCCAGGTCATGGAAGCAACCTAAATGCCCATCAACAGACGAATGGATAAAGAAGTTGTGGTACATATATACAATGGAATATTACTCAGCCATAAAAAGGAATGAAATTGAGTCATTTGTTGAGACGTGGATGGATCTAGAGACTGTCATACAGAGTGAAGTAAGTCAGAAAGAGAAAAACAAATATTGTATATTAATGCATGTATGTGGAACCTAGAAAAATGGTACAGATGAGCCGGTTTGCAGGGCAGAAGTTGAGACACAGATGTAGAGAACAGACGTATGGACACCAAGGGGGGAAAACTGCAGTGGGGTGGGGATGGTGGTGTGCTGAATTGGGCCATTGGGATTGACATGTATACACTGATGTGTATAAAATTGATGACTAATAAGAACCTGCAGTATAAACAAACAAACAAAGAAACAAAAGAACTAATACTAAGCTTTCTTTGGGTTATTTGTATGGAAATATGTTAATATAAATGTTTCAGACATTACATGAAATGTCTAAAAATCTTATATGTTCTGGTATAATGTTATAAGTCATAATTCTAGTTATTACTTTAAAATGTATATCTCAGAAATAACTAAATTTCCTTGTCAATTGCATTATTATGAACTTTCATCAAATCTTTAACTGTGGTCATTTTTAAGTCTTTTGTCATTTACAGACAATTCTGGGTGTACTCTGATGCTTTTGCAAATGTGTTCCTATAAAAGGGTTTCATCTTCAAGGAATTCATGTAAAAGACTCTGACAAGTACAGGTTTCTGGTAAATGACTATACTGCTGAACTGAATGAATAAGCATTTTCAGAACTCTAATGGAAAACTGATGAACTCATAAAAGTGCTAACAAAAGATCAAGATGAAAAAAAATTAATTACATGGGACTGAGTGAACTGATGAGGATGATTATAATTTTTGTGACTTTCTGTTTAAATAAAAAAATAAATCCCCCCCTAAAAGAAAATAACTGCAAAAAACAAAATAGTCAAACAACAATGGGAAGTGAGTGGGTGGAAGCAAAGATGAAATAGGATTGGTAGAATGTTAATAATAGTTGAAGCTGGTGATAGTCACATTGAGCTCATTATACAGTTCTGTTAACTCTGTATATACTTAAAATTTTTCATAATAAAAAGTTTTAAAAATTAAAAAAAATACAATTAAATGTCTTGTACTAAAATAAAATTGCTTATCAATAACATATCTTCAAAGGTGTGCTCTAAAAGGTGTTTTATTTCCACTTCATACCCCTTAGAAACATTGTCTGGTGATCAGACAACTAACTCATTTGGATCTTTTCTCTGCCTTTCTATAAACAAAATTGGCAAATGAGAGAACAGAATGAGAAGACAGACTGCTATGAGAATAAGGGGAAATAGCATTAGGCAAAGTAGAAGGGAACAGTGTAAATCAATTAGTGGAGGGATATAGATGATTTATACTTTCAGAATATACCTCCTTGATTTGCATGAGAGTCCCGTTTGAACTCTATTACAACCAGTAAATAATTTCTTGCCTTAGATGCTTGTAATATATGGCCAAAGCAGCTAGAAACTATGAATACATAGTTGCTCATGTGCTATCACTTTCTCCAATAAAGTCCTCAAGGTAGCAACTGTAAGCTTCCAAAAATCACAGCCCTTCCTCAGAAAGAACCCACGAAGAATATAAATTACATTTTTAGACTTTTAAATGGAAATAAGTGAATAATTCAATTCACTTCTAGATGACTGTGGATTTGAGCTCCCTAAGATTTTCTGGGTAGATACAAGCAATATTGCTATATATCATGAGAAATAATAGTATTTTTGGTAGTGTTAATTATAGAGCACACAGGACTTACAAAAATTATACCTGGAAAAAAAAGAGGCTGCTGCTTTTGCTTTTCTGGAGCTTTTCAACAATCAATTTTGGATCAATTCTGAAACCTTTTCAAAACATTAACTACAGGAAAGAAAAAGATTGGTAAGATGGAAATGGATATCACAGTTTCTTTAATTTGAGGGTTCATATATTAATTTGCTACTAGATTTCCTAAAGAACATTCTGAAACTCTTAATTTATAGTATTTGTTTACAAATACATAGGAGAACAATAAATGTCTCAAATACTATCTGCCTGTATCTTCCCTGAAGGGCTTTGCATATTTTCAGCAAGAAACAAGTCTAAGTATCTTATACTTTTCACCAAAATGTTCCATAATTTCACAGCAGCCCTGCTAATGAAGTACAGTATGAGCCCTTATAATAAGCCAAAATGATTCCAAATTGCAGACAGTGCTTCCTAATATTGTGAAAATAGTGAGAACTGCTGGGGAGTAGGAGAGTTGTTTCCTGCTTTGGGCAGAGAAGAAGGCTGAAAGGAAATTTCATTTTGAAAGGGGAATGAGAAAGACTGATATGTGTATCCAGCTTAGATGAAGTTCAAGGAATTCAGAAACTTGGAGAAATGAGTCTGAGAGGACTCAATATTAGCTGTGAGCACTGAGATCTAGCAACAATTTTGGGGATAGATACCAGATCATTTCCTCATATGTGGTATATGAACATTGATGTAGAAAATCAACATTTAGATACCTGAAGAAAGGAATATTGGAGATTGCAAAATTGAATCTGAAATTAATTTCCTGGTTTGCCACAGTCATAAATCCAGGCTTTCAACACAGAGGGGAGATAGGACAGCACATGGTAGCTTATTAAGTAAGGTTGGATTCATGGCATCAATATTAAAAAGTTACTCTGACCAAGTGGAAATGCAAACACAAGGACACTAATAGTTATAGCAGCTAGTGGCTCTAATTTATTGGGTACCTACTATGTGTCTAACACTGAGGAAGTCCCCTATACGGTGTCAAATTCTCATTCCTCTCCTTCAGGGTAAGCATTACCATCTTCACTTTGCAGTGAAATCTGAAGTTCAGAGAATGTGAGTCATTTGCTCAATGACTTAAAGCTAGTATATGACAGAAGTAAGAGAAAGATCTCTGCCACATCTCATGTTCATTGTACACACCTGCCTCTGGGATCATCAAGCCACATGGGCATTTAGTGTTAATTACTCTGAGTGTGGAATGGAATATGTGTACTGAGAGTGAATGATGAGGATATTTTTAGATGGCATTGGCTTCAAATTATATTATTTTTATAGTTAAGTATTTATTTTAATATGTATTATACAAATGTCAATAGCTTACTATAATTCATATCCAGCTACATCATTTTTTAGGACAAAGTAGAAAATAAGGTAGGGGCATTCTAATCCAGTTTACATAGAACACACGAATTACTGGTGTGGTACTGAGGGTGACCATAAATGTTCCAAGTGTTAATTAAATAAAGTTTAGCTGAAAGCTTCTGAGAAAGGTAATTTAGATCTATCTATCTATCTATCTACCCTTTCATCCACCCACCAATCCATCTATCATTTATATGTCTATCCATTGTCTATCTAATATGGGTTTTCACTTTCTGAATTTCCAAGCCCTTCACTGTGTCCTTTTCAGCAGTGCATTAAAATTATCTTTAGTCCTAGTCAAATATAGCAAAATTCATGAAAGAGTGAGGGACTGATGTTTGAGCAAAACTAATTTAATCCAGTGTTATTCCAAACTCTGTTGATGTACCAATCAAGAAAATTAAATTATTATAAATCTATATAAATATATGTAATTTAAGACATACAAAAATAGACAACATAATAGAATGTAATAATAAAAAATAAATGTGACCAATGGAACCTCTTTTCACCCTCCTTCCACCAAAGGTATGCATATACTACTTTCAATGCCACTGACTCTTATCTCTTCTATAATTGAGGATAGAAGATACTAATATGTCTTAGTAATTTGTATGTGTCAAGTAACATCACATACTTTATCTTTTAAAAATACAAAAATTTATGATCCAGTCTTTTTCTCTGTCACAAATAAAATCACAATTAAAGAAAAGTTTTCTAAGTACCTCATTAGTGTTGAATATTCTAGGTTCTCATAGGTGGTGGGTTACAGGTGATAATTATTCTCTAAACTGAACAAAGGAAGACATTACAGCTGAAGTTGGAAATAAACATACTGAGCATGAGATGCTATAGTTTGGATTACTAAAGAAGGAAGCATAAAGTAATAAGGGTAAGATATTTGGAATGTGTGAGAACTATATACATCCCTATAATGAAATCATGAAAACAGAACAGCTTGAAATCGCAAGTAGAGCATTTAAATTGAACTTCCAAAAGGTGAAACATCTATCCAAATTGTGCCAAAACCTGCCAATTCCATATTGGTTGGATTAGTAATTTAATAACAAATAAAACAATCTTAGAAAAATATTACCATCATCTTCAAATAACTATTGATCATCATCTCTATATAAGGATGTATATGTGCTTCCAAAACTAGGAGAACTCAATTAGCAGTTTCAAACATGTGACCTAACTGATATTCCATATATATTGTTATCAAATCAGAATAACTTTAAAATTCAAAGTGATTTTGTAATGTGAAAAATTTTTCTTAGACTTTTAAATGCAAAATTCCCAGGGCTAAATGATTTACTCTTTCATGGGAAAAGTTAGGCAGAAATATTCTGCCTGAATCTGTGGTAGAAATTTTGCCCATGCCATTCTCCAAAATCACTGCAAATTTTAATAAAAGATTAAGTACATGCCAGCTGCAGACTGAAGTGGTGAAAGAATCAAAAGCCCAAACAAAGGGAAAAGTTTTGGTTTGAAATGTATATACAAAACAATCACTATCATAAATAAAAACGACAGTAGGCAGCATGAGGCAGAGTTCAATTGTAATTATGTTAAGGGAAATTAAATCTCTTCCATCTTTTACCAATGCAAACTTCACTTCCCACATTCTTGAACCTAGTTCACTATTAAATGATGGTGATGAAAAGAAGGTACTGTATGTTGGAAATGAAATTAAATGAATAATGGTGTCTAAAAGAATAAATCTTGTCCTACTGTTGATGAAAATAAACATAAAATACGGTCTAAGGAAGGATTTTTTAATCGTTCTGAAATAACACATGAACTTCTGGGTTCCGATTTGATTTGTACCTCCCTTTTCTCATACACCCTGTGCATATATCCCTTTATGTTCACAGTACTTAAGGAATCAGTAGTATAAGTGTATGTGTCCGTATCCTGCATCAGAACATGACTCCTTGAAGCTAGAGCTATCTTGCCATCTTTGTATCTGTAATACACAGCATAGAGACAAATATACAGGAGAGTGATAAATACTGCATTAGTATTGGGGGAAAAAGTCAACAACCTTTTGCTGCCAAAGCTTCAACATATAATATATGTTCAATGCATTAGATGGATTTCCCCAAATATATTTTGAAGAACTGAGAACTTAAAGGAAGGGGCTGGTATCAAACCGTCTGGAAACAACTTTTGTACCAAATCACTTAAAGCCTATAAATACATTTTTTTTAATTTCACTCTAGAGGAAAAGAGACTGATTTGAATATCTGTAATCAAACAAGGTGCCCTTGAACTAGACTAGTGTTTTTGGTGGTTTAATACAGTTAGGTTGTTTCTATTCTCCAAAGGCACTCACAGACAACTGAGAAGAGATAGACCAAATGAAGGTTTACAAAAGTCACTCAAAGTTCATGTCAAATAAGTCTGGTCCATCAAAGCAAGGGTTTGAAAAAAATAAACAAGAAACAGAATTTCTTGTCTTAAATATGATCAAAACTCACAGTTTAGATGACAAGAAGCAGGTTGAAGTGTTTAAGTGGACTTGAGCTGCAGTGTCTCAGACTGAGAAACTAGCCAAAGATCACAACTTCCTTCTGAATCAAGTAAGAGAGAGCTAAAGCCAGTTACAAAGAGTAAAAGTACTACCTATGAATTAGGTCTATTGTGGTAATACCAAAAAAAAAAAAAAAACCCTAACTCTACTGAAACAAAACATAAGCTATCATGAAAATGAAATCTAATTGTCAGACTCCAGTAAATATAGAATTGTGACATGCTAAGTGCTGTATGACAGTGGTCCCCAACTTTTTGGCACCAGGGACCAGTTTCGTGGAAGACAATTTTCCCATGAACCGGGACGGGGGATGGTTTCAGGATGATTCAAGCGTGTTACGTTTATTGTGCACTTTATTTCTATTATTATTACACTGTAATATATAATGAAATAATTATACAACTCACCATAATGCAGACTCAGTGTGAGCCCTGAGCTTGTTTTCCTGCAACTAGATGGTCCTATCTGGAGGTGATGTGAGACAGTGACACCCCAAGTGTGTTGCTTATGTCCACTCTACTCCATAAGATGCAGCTTAATTGTCACTTGCCACTCACTGATAGGGTTTTGATATGAGTCTGCAAGCAGTTGGTTTATTATGGTGTCTGTGCAGTCAAACCTCTCTGCTGATAATAACCTGTATTTGCAGCCGCTCCCCAGCGCTAGCATCACCACCTCAGCTCCACCTCAGATCATCAGGCATTAGATTCTCATAAGGAGCGTGCAACCTAGACCCATTGCACGCGCAGTTCACAGTAGGGTTCGAGCTCCTATGAGAATATAATGTTGCCTCTGATCTGACAGGAGGAGGAGCTCAGGCAGTAATGTGAGTGATGGGGAGAGGCTGTAAATACAGATGAAGCTTCGCTAGCTCGCCCCTCACCCGTTGCTCACCTCCTGCTGTGTGTCCTGGTTCCTAACAGGCCACAGACCAGTACCGGTCCGTGGCCCAGGGATTGGGGACCCCTGCTATACCAAAAAAAAAAAAAAAAAAAAAGGTAAAGGGGCTTATTTAGATTTTAGATATTCACAATGCGCCTGGTTGCTATACCATAAATCTTCTCAAAGTATTTTCAATGTAAAGAATTAAAGTCTTTATATAATGTATTATAGAAAAATTTTAATATGGTAATTATATAAAAATGGTTAATGTTAATTACCAATATTTCTGATTACAAAAGTAATGCATACTCTTTTTAGAAAAAAATGTTGAAATGTATAAAGAATAATATATACCCACTATGATTCTATTAACCATGGAAAATTCCATTAACATTTTGTTCACATTTATATTATCTTTCAGAAATAAATAAAAAGTAAGTACACATATATAATATTATATAATTTAAAAATCCTGCTGCATATTTTATGTCTGCATTTTTTATTCAATATAAAATGGTTAACAATTTCTCATATTATTAAAACGTTTAAAACATTATTTTTAATTACAGCAAAATATACTATCTGTATGATAATTTATCTATTCATTCTCTACTGGGGGAATTTACTTCTTTTTTCAAATTTTTGCAATAATAACAGCACTGAAATAAATTTCCTGATACAGTAAGTCCCCTACATATGAACAAGCTCCATTCTGAGAGCACCTTTGTATATCTAATTTGTTTGTAAGTCCAACAAACTAAGCCTAGGTACCCAACTAACACAATCAGCTATATAGTACTGTACTGTAACAGGTTTATAATACTTTTTACACAAATAATACATAAAAATCAAACACAATAAATAAAGAAAACATTTTTAATCCTACAGTACAGTACCTTGAAAAGTACAGTGTACAGTACAACAGCTGGCATACAGGAGCTGGCATCTAGTGAACAGGCAAGAAGAGTTACTGACTGGAGGAGGGAGAAGAGGTGGGAGATGGTAGAGCTGAAGGATTGTCAGCAACAGGGGATGGAGGGCAGGCTGCAATTGCACTCACGCCTGACGTTGATGGCACAAGTTCTGGTTCCTTGCTGGATTCAGTTCTATCTATTCTCTTGAAAAAATGATCCAGTGATGTCTGGGTAGTAGCTCTTTCTTTTCTCATCATAGATGAGACGGTAGCACTGGATTGCATCCCAAATGGCTGCTGCAACCTTCGTGTACTGTTCTACATGTGGGTCCTGTACCTCAAAAACTAACAGTGCCTCCTCAAATGAAGAAAATCTCCATGCCATTTCCTGCGTCGTGAATCTCTTCGGTTCTTCAGCTACTTCTTCTTCTTCTTGTCTCTTTTCAGCCTTTCTCTGGGCCTCCAATTCCATCCTTTCGCCTCGCTCCACTCTCTCAATTACTTTCACTTTTCTTTCCAACATTATCGCTTGGCGCTTCTTAGCAGTACCAGCTATATCACCGCTGCTTTTATGCTTGCTTCCAGACATCCTGGGCTTGAAATAAAGATACTGTACTACTGAGAAGAGCATGCAGCAGGCTGACACCTGGGAGCCAGTCGGAAACATTCGCCTTTAGTCAACTAAAATGGAGAAATTAAATAATCCATAGGAGGGAGCTTCAAGATGGTGGAAGAGTAAGACATGGAGATCACCGTCCTCCCCACAAATACGTCAGAAATACATCTACATGTGGAACAACTCCTACAGAACACCTACTGAATGCCGGTAGGATACCTCAGACCTCCCAAAAGGCAAGAAACTCCCCACGTAACTGGGTAGGACAAAAGAAAAAAGAAAAAACAGAGACAAAAGAATAGGGATGGGACCTGCACCAGTGGGAGGGAGCTGTGAAGGGGGAAAGGTTTCCACACACTAGGAAGCTCCTTTGCGGGCAGAGACTGCGGGTGGTGAGGAGGAGGGGGAAGCTTCAGAGCCACAGAGGAGAGCGTAGCAACAGGGGTGCGGAGGGCAAAACAGAGAGATTCTTGCAGAGGATTGGTGCCGACCAGCACTCACCAGCCCGAGAGGCTTGTCTGCTCACCCGCCAGGACGGGCAGGGGCTGGGAGCTGAGGCCCGGGCTTTGGTCGGATCCCAGGGAGAGGACTGGGGTTGGCTGCATGAACACAGCCTGAAGGGGGTTAGTGCGCCACAGCTAGCCGGGAGGGAGTCCGGAAAAAGGTCTGGAACTGCCGAAGAGGCAAGAGACTTTTTCTTGCCTCTTTGTTTCCTGGTGCGCGAGGATAGGGGATTAAGAGCGCCACTTAAAGGAGTTCCAGAGACGGGCGCAAGCCATGGCTAACAGCGCGGACCCCAGAGACGGGCATGAGACGCTAAGTCTGCTGCTGCCGCCACCAAGAAGCCTGTGGGCAAGCACAGGTCACTATCCACACCTCCCCTCCCGGGAGCCTGTAGAGCCCGCCACTGCCAGGGTCCCGTGATCCAGAGACAACAACCCCGGGAGAACACACGGCGCGCCTCAGGATGGTGCAAGGTCATGTTGGTCTCTGCGGCCGCAGGCTTGCCCCGAACTCCGTACCCCTCCCCCCCCCCCCCACTGCCTGAGTGAGCCAGAGCCCACGAATCTGCTGCTCCTTTAACCCCATCCTGTCTGAGCAAAGAACAGACGCCCTCAGGCGACCTACACGCAGAGGCAGGTCGAAATCCAAAGCTGAACCCCGGGAGCTGTGCGAACAAAGAAGAGAAAGGGAAATCTCTTCCAGCAGCCTCAGGAGCAGTGGATTAAATCTCCACAATCAACTTGATGTACCCTGCATCTGTGGAATACCTGAACAGACAACGAATCATCCAAAATTGAGGAGTTGGATTTTGGCAGCAATGATATATACATTTCCCCCCCCTTTTCTCTTTTTATAAGTGTGTATGTGTATGCTTCTGTGTGATTTTGTCTGTATAGCTTTGCTTTTACCATTTGTCCTAGGGTTCTGTCTGTCCATTTTTTTTGTTTTTCCTGTTTTTGTTTTTTCTTTAAGTATAGTTTTTAGCATTTGTTATCATTGGTTGATTTCTTTTTTGGTTTGGTTGCTCTCTTCTTTCTTTTTTTTAATATTTTTATTACTTAAAAATTTTTTAAATAATTATTTTTCATTTTAATAAGTTTATTTTATTTTATCTTCTTTCCTTCTTTCTTTTTTCTTCTCTCTTTTATTCTGAGCCGTGGGGATGACAGGCTCTTGGTGATCCAGCCAGGCTTCAGGGCTGTGCCTCTGAGGTGGGAGAGCCAGGTTCAGGACACTGGTCCACAAGAGAACTCCCAGCTCCATGTAATATCAAAAGGTGAAAATCTCCCAGAGATCACCATCTCAACACCAAGCCCCAGCTCCACTCAGCTCAATACAGTACTGGACACCTTATTCCAAACAACTAGCAAGGCAGGAAAACAACTCCATCCTTTAGCACAGAGGCTGCCTAAAATCATCATAAGGCCACAGACACCCCAAAACACACCACCAGACATGGACCTGACCACGAGAAAGACAAGATCCAGCCTCATCCACCAGAACACAGGCACTAGTCCCCCCCCACCCCGGGAACCCTACACAACCCACTGAACCAACCGTAGCCACTGGGGACAGACACCAAAAACAATGGGAACTATGAACCTGCAGCCTGCGAAAAGGAGACCCCAAGCACAGTAAGAAAAGCAATACGAGAAGACAGAGAAAAACACAGCGGATGAAGGAGCAAGGGAAAACCCCACCAGAACAAAAAAATGAAGAGAAAATAGGCAGCCTACCTAAAAAAGAATTCAGAATAAAGATAGTAAAGATGATCCAAAATCTTGGATATAGAATGGAGAGAATACAAGAAATGTTTAACAAGGACCTAGAAGAACTAAAGAGCAAACAAACAGTGATGAACAACACAATAAATGAAATTAAAAATTCTCTAGAAGGGATCAATAGCAGAATAACTGAGGCAGAACAACGGATAAGTGACCGGGAAGATAAAGTAGTGGAAATAACTACTACAGACCAGAATAAAGAAAAAAGAATGAAAAGAATTGAGGACAGTCTCAGAGACCTCTGGGACAACATTAAATGCACCAACATTCAAATTATAGGGGTCCCAGAAGAAGAAGAGAAAAAGAAAGGGACTGAGAAAATATTTGAAGAGATTATAGTTGAAAACTTCCCTAATATGGGAAAGGAAATAGTTAATCAAATCCAGGAAGCACAGAGAGTCCCATAAGGATAAATGCAAGGAGAAACACGCCAAGACACATATTAATCAAACTGTCAAAAATTAAATACAAAGAAAAAATATTGAAAGCAGCAAAGGAAAAACAACAAATGACACACAAGGGAACCCCCATAAGGTTAACAGCTGATCTTTCAGCAGAAACTCTGCAAGCCAGAAGGGACTGGCAGGACATATTTAAAGTGATGAAGGAGAAAAACCTACAACCAAGATTACTCTACCCAGCAAGGATCTCATTCAGATTCAATGGAGAAATTAAAATCTTTACAGACAACCAAAAGCTAAAAGAATTCAGCACCATCAAACCAGCTTTACAACAAATTCTAAAGGAACTTCTCCAGGCAAGAAACACAAGAGAAGGAAAAGACCTACAATAACAAACCCAAAACAATTAAGAAAATGATAAAAGGAACATACATATCAATAATAACCTTAAACGTAAATAGATTAAATGCTCCAACCAAAAGACACAGACTGGCTGAATGGATACAAAAACAAGAGCCATATATATGTTGTCTACAAGAGACCCACTTCAGACCTAGGGACACATACAGACTGAAAGTGAGGGGATGGAAAAAGATATTCCATGCAAATGGAAATCAAAAGAAAGCTGGAGTAGCAATTCTCATATCAGAAAAAATAGACTTTAAAACAAAGACTATTACAAGAGACAAAGAAGGACACTACATAATGATCAAGGGATCAATCCAAGAAGACAATATAACAATTCTAAATATTTATGCACCCAACATAGGAGCACCTCAATACATAAGGCAAATACTAACAGCCATAAAAGGGGAAATCGACAGTAACACAATCATAGTAGGGGACTTTAACACCCCAATTTCACCAATGGACAGATCATCCAAAATGAAAATAAATAAGGAAACACAAGCTTTAAATGATACATTAAACAAGATGGACTTAACTGATATTTATAGGACATTCCATCCAAAAACAACAGAATACACATTTTTCTCAAGTGCTCATGGAACTTTCTCCATGATAGATCGTATCTTTGCTCACAAATCAAGCCTTGGGGGGCTTCCCCAGTGGCACAGTGGTTGAGAGTCTGCCTGCCGATGCAGGGGACCCGGGTTCGTGACCCGGTCTGGAAATATCCCACATGCCATGGAGCAGCTGGGCCCGTGAGCTATGGCCACTGAGCCTGTGCGTTCAGAGCCTGTGCTCCGCAATGGGAGAGGCCACAATAGTGAGAGGCCCACGTACCGAAAAGAAAAAAAAAAAAAAAATCAAGCCTTGGTAAATTTAAGAAAATTGAAATCCTATCAACTATCTTTTCTGACCACAACACTATGAGACTAGATCTCAATTAGAGAAAAAAATCTGTAAAAAAACACAAACACATGGAGGCCAAACAATACACTATTTAATAACCAAGAAATCACTGAAGAAATCAAAGAGGAAATCAAAAGATACCAAGAAACAAATGACAATGAAAACACGACGACCCAAAACCTATGGGATGCCGCAAAAGCAGTTCTAAGAGGGAAGTTTATAGCAATACAATCCTACCTTAAGAAACAAGAAACATCTGAAATAAACAACCTAACCTTACACCTAAAGCAATTAGAGAAAGAACAAAAAACCCCCAGAGTTAGCAGAAGGAAAGAAATCATAAAGATCAGATCAGAAATAAATGAAAAAGGAATTAAGGAAATGATAGCAAATATCAATAAAACTAAAAGCTGGTTCTCTGAGAAGATAAAAACCGTTGATAAACCATTAGCCAGACTCATCAAGAAAAAAAGGGATATGACAAACCCACAGCCAACATCATCCTCAATGGTGAAAAACTGAAAGCATTTCTACTAAGATCAGGAAAAAGACAAGGTTGCCCACTCTCACCACTCTTATTCAACATAGTTTTGGAAGTTTTAGCCACTGCAATCAGAGAAGAAAAGGAAATAAAAGGAATCCAAATCGGAAAAGAAGAAGTAAAGCTGTCACTGTTTGCAGATGACATGATACTATACATAGAGAATCCTAAAGATGCTACAAGAAAACTACTAGAGCTAGTCAATGAATTTGGTAAAGTAGCAGGATACAAAATTAATGTACAGAAATCTCTTGCATTCCTATACAACTTTACAATTTGTATGGAAACACAAAAGACCCCGAAGAGCCAAAGCAAACTTGAGAATGAAAAACGGAGCTGGAGGAATCAGGCTCCCTGACTTCAGACTATACTACAAAGCTACAGTAATGAAGACAGTATGGTACTGGCACAAAAAAAGAAATATAGATCAATGGAACAGGATAGAAAGCCCAGAGATAAACCCTCGCACATATGGTCCCCTTATCTTTGATAAAGGAGGCAAGAATATACAGTGGAGGAAAGACAGCCTCTTCAATAAGTGGTGTTGGGAAAACTGGACAGCTACCTGCAAAAGAATGAAACTAGAACACCATACAGAAAAATAAACTCAAAATGGATTAAAGACCTAAATGTAAGGCCAGACACTATCAAACTCTTAGAGGAAAACCTAGGGAGAACACTCTTTGACATAAATCCCAGCAAGATCATTTTTGACCCACCTCCTAGAGAAATGGAAATAAAAACAAAAATAAACAAATGGGACCTAATGAAAGTTAAAAGATTTTTCATAGCAAAGGAAACCATAAACAAGACGAGAAGACAACCCTCAGAATGGGAGAAAATATTTTCAAATGAAGCAATTGACAAAGGATTAATCTCCAAAATTTACAAGCAGCTCATGCAGCTCAATATCAAAAAAAAAAACAAGCCAATCCAAAAATGGGCAGAAGACCTAAATAGACATTTCTCCAAAGAAGATATACAGATTGCCAACAAACACATGAAAGCATACTCAACATCATTAATCATTAGAGAAATGCAAATCAAAACTGCAATGAGATATCATCTCACACCAGTCAGAATGGCCATCATCAAAAAATCCACAAATAATAAATGCTGGAGAGGGAGTGGAGAAAAGGGTACCCTCTTGCACTGTTGGTGGGAATGTAAATTTATACAGCCACTATGGAGAACAGTATGGAGGTTCGTAAAAAACTAAAAATAGAACTACTGTAAGACCCAGCAATCTCACTATTGGGCATATACCCTGAAAAAACAATAATTGAAAAAGAGTCATGTACCACAATGATCATTGCAGCTCTATTTACAATAGCCAGGACATGGAAGCAACCTAAGTGTCCATCAACAGATGAATGGATAAAGAAGATGTGGCACATATATACAATGGAATATTACTCAGCCATAAAAAGAAACGAAATTGAGTTATTTGTAGTGAGGTTGATGGACCTAGAGTCTGTCATACAGAGTGAAGTAAGTCAGAAAGAGAAAAACAAATACCATATGCTAACGCATATATGGAATCTACAAAAAAAAAAAATTGGTCATGAAGAACCTAAGGGCAAGACAGGAATAGAGATGCAGACATACTAGAGAATGGACCTGAGGATACGGGGAGGGGGAAGGGTAAGCAGGGACGAAGTGAGAGAGTGGCATGGACATATATACACTACCAAATGTAAAATAGATAGCTAGTGGGAAGCAGCCACATAGCACAGGGAGATCAGCTCGGTGCTGTACGACCACCCAGAGGGGTGGGATAGGGAGGGTGGGAGGGAGATGCAAGGGGGAGGAGATATGGGGATATATGTATAAGTATAGCTGATTCACTTTGTTATAAAGCAGAAACTAACACACCATTGTAAAGCAATTATACTCCAATAAAGGTGTTAAAAATAAAAAGAACTATAGATGTAACATCAAAGCCACAGTGTAATAGAGATCTCCTAGCCTTCAACAACACCTAGAAGTAGGTGCTTAATGCATTTTTTCCACTATAATACTCGTAAAATCAGATATTATACCAGAGAGTAACACTAAATTCCTCAATATTTTATGGTAAACATGGTAAATTATAAAATTCAGAATAATAATAAACAGATGCTATTCAATTTATATTTTTAAAACATCATATTACTGGCTTAAATAAAAGAAATGAAGAAATATTCCAACATAAAATAATCTACAATTCAAATGACTAGTGATAATCATTTGATTTCTATAAAAACAAGGTAAATGAGTGATTCAAAACAAAATTATCCCTCTTTACAGTCCTTTTGTATTCTATTAAATAAGTATACTGTATTGAGTGTGTCATCTTTTAATGTAAGTCAATAAGGACGCAGTAACAGCCTAAGCAGACTTGCTTCTTAGACCCACTCAGTGGAAAATTTACAGAAAATGAAGAAAATATACATCAAGAATATGTAAGCGAATAATATCCCCGTATGAGTATACTGGAGTAGCCAGAGTAGAGTATCATGGAAAAAATGCCAATAAAATTTTATTACATTTATGGAGGGTAATTTTAGGATTACCTAGGGTTTTAATTCCTATTGTCTAGTTCTAGGAAGATATTCTTCTTAGGATGCAATTTAAAAAGTATGGATTTTAAAGTCAAATAGACATGATTTCAAATTTGACTCTGCTCCATCTACTAGTTATTTTATTTGTAGAAATTTGTTCAGTTATCCTGAGCCACATTTTACCCATTGTATAAAATTTATTAATATGTTTTGATTATTAGATTCCTATTAGAATTAAAAGCACTAATGTGTGTAAAGAGCCTAGTAGAATAACTGATTCTTAGTAAATCTTTATTATTAGCTCTCTTCTCTTTGTTACTGAAGGCAAGAATTCTAGCAGAAGAAAACATACCACTTTCTACTTATTCCACCTAATTTATTTCATCCATGGAAGTAAAATGATTTCATACTAAATATTACATGTTTTAAGAATTACCTTTCAAAACATCAGGGTAGCAGGATTTTATCAAGAAAGGTTGGATTTCCAATGATAGAGGTAACTGTAATACATCAAATTCAATAAGCCTCAATATTCTATGCAAATAGTCATAATTCTCCAAACTCCATGTAAGTCACACTATGCCCTTTAAGTCATGAGTTGCTAAAGATCAGGGCTCATATTATCTTTTGCTGTATCACTAAGTGGCACCTAGAATATATCCAAGATAATGAAGCACAATATTATCCTCTTTTCTCTCTCATTATATATATATATATATATATATATATACACATCTAGATTTACAAATCATTGATTACATGGAACTTTCCCCATATATTCCAGCAATGTTTCAATTCATTTTAATAATAACCTAAAAGAAAGAAAGAAAAACTACTTTACTTATAGTTTTATAGTAACTAATTAGCAAATCAGACACCTGAACTCAGACTCACTGTGTCTGTACTATAACATGCTGGTAGAGCCTAGCCGCAGGGCTGGAAACTTTGCCTAAAAGAAAGTGTAGACATTCCAGATTTGTTACTCCAGGCTTGGTGTCTTGCAAGGAAAACCTTTAAGCAGTTCAGATAGTTTAGGAAAAGGGCAGTCAGCTGAAACAATGCTGACAGAATAGGCCACTAAGTCCAAAATATTAAACACTGGGGTAAGGGTGAGTTAAAAGCCAGGCAAGTAGGTGAGGACAAATGTAGGCAAGAATCTGAATGGAGGACATTCATAGATACTAAACATCCAGTGGATGGCACGCGGAGTGCACGTTAAATAATGATTATGCAGATCCTGGTACAGAGGAAACATGTTATCTCAACCAGGAGGATTTCTGCTGGGACAGGAAAAAGTGTCTGGGCAAGCTGACAATTTCCTTCTATAGGAGGGGGCTTTGTGGTGTACACAGCTTGTTAGGGAAGCCAAATGTTCAGACACAACTGGGATGCTTTGAGCTGAGCATCTAGCATCAGGAACAAAGCAATTATGAAACCCACCTAAGTTCTCTTACCTCTATTTTTCTGAGCCAGAAGTGCTTGGGCTGAAAAGATTCTCTGCAAGATTAGTTCCATTTCTAGATCTTGAGGACTTACCTCTAGTTTCTTTATTTTCTTTGTTAAAGGTGGTTTACTTGACTAAAATCTCCTTGATGGCATAGATAAACTTCTCATTTTCACTTTTTACTGTGAGTGTCTTGTATGATGATGCCTAGTGTAGTCATTGCTGAAAACATATTATTAAATAGAATAATTATTTTTGACAAGGAAAATGTCCTCTTATCTCTTGTACTTTATGCATCTAAATAGAGGTCTTTGATTGGCTTGAGGGAGTTCAAAATAGCTTCTTTGAGTATGTTTAGGTTATTATAAAATAAAAAAACCCTGCATTCATTTTTTATGTAACATAAGTGCAAATGCTTTTTGGCATATGAAAACTAAACACTGGTACTCTGACACATAGGAAAAGCCAGGTCATTTATATCCTACTTAGTAACAATATAAATAATGAGATGCTAAATATTCACACACACAAAAGATAAAAACCTTAAAAGAGAAATTTGAAGAGAAGTCTTAAAGGATTTCTATTCTGCCTGTCTTAGAGAAAAGTGCTGTTTATTATGTTTGTGAATTGTTTTGGTGATGAAAATAGAGTTGGAAAAAAGGGCAATGTACAACATAGTGTCATCTCTTTCTGTGATTTATTTTCTTATAGGGGCGGGGAGAAACAGGAAGGAAAATCATACAAATATTTTAGTAATAATAAAAATATGATTTATTTCAATCTCTTTTTAAAATGCCACTCTGCTTCAATAAGAGAGTGAGATGGTCATGCAAACAAATTCGGAACTAGATGATACAACTTTTCAAAAAGAAATGATTGCTACAGGCTAAATAAATGCACACATTCATAACACAAGTTGTCTTGTGTTTTCTCTAGCTATGAATATAGAAATTTATGGTGAAATATTATAATATAATATTTATAAGGCCAGACACTCAAACAGAATTGCTGAAATCACAGGACACTGCAACCTGCACTGCTGCCTTGCATTTAGGCCAACATTTTGGGGCTTAAGATGGTTAATTTTATATGTCAACTTGGCTAGGCCATGGTTCCCAGATATGTGGTCACACATGAGTCTAGATGTTTCTGTGAAGGTATTTTTTAGATAAGCTTAACATTTATTCAGCCAACTTTGAGTAAAGCAGATTACCTTCCATAATGCTGGTGGGCCTCATTCGATCTGTTAAAGACCTTAAGAGAAGAAGACTGAGGTTCCCAGAGGAAGGAAAAATTCTGCCTACAGACTGCCTTTGGACTCCAGCTACAACATGAATTCTTTCATTAGTCTCCAGTCTGCTGGACTGCTCTGCACCTTTGGGACTTGCCAACATGTTTCAGAATGGAATGACACATTTGAAAGTCACTTACACATTTTTCTGTTAACATTGGTTCTTGGATATGAATCCTCCCATTCGTTAAATTGACTCATTATCATTCAGAACTCCTTTCCTTTAGTGCTTTTGGAAATTTTGACTATGAGCTCATCTTCAGCAGGAGTTATTTTTGTGGTGGGGATTCCTTACACCTTGTAATTTCAAATTCAAAGTACCCTTACAAGGCATTTTCCAAGTTTTCCCTTCAGAACCTAAGTGTTTTTACTGGTTCCAGACCAGTTTTTATATTAACCTTTATTCTGGGATAAATAGTATCAACTGAGACTTCAAACTGAGGCATAGCCTTGGCATTTTGATGTTTCTCAGTTGACCCTATTACCATCTCTGTATGTGTAGGATTTAGCCAATTTCTCTCACAAAACTTTCATTCAAAATGGTGCACAGATATTAAGGGGACACACAACTCTATATATTTCTTTTTGATAAGGGACATTTGAGAAGAATGGAGAAACCTACCACGCAGACACCTGGGTTAAGAGCTCTAAGGCAGAGGGCACTACAAGTGCTTGGAGTGTTGGAGGAACAGCAAGGAGACAAGTGTGGCTAGGACATAGTGAGAATGAGTGTGAGATGGGTGAGACGATGTCAGAAAGGCAGTAGGAGCCAGTTCATGTAAGGTGTTGTAGGCCTTCCTTGTATGCAAGGATGAGAGCAGAGACAGAAGATGGTGGCTTGGAGGAGGGTGGTAACAGTAGAAGTGGTGAGAAGTTTTCAGATACTGGATATAGTTTAAAGTTATAATTTGCTGTTGGGATGATTATGAGTTTTTAAAGAAAAGAGAGGATTTAATTTTAGGAGTTTTATAGCTATGTGACCTTGGGTTACTAACTTTACCTTTTGTAGGTATATTTTCTCATATATAAAATCCATTTTACAGTAGCCATTAGCTACATATAAATATGGCTATTTACATTAAAATTAAAACTAATTAAATAAAATTAAAATTCAGTTCATGAGTAGTATTAGGCGCATTTCAAGTGCTCAGTAGCCACATGCATAGAAGGTTTCCATCATTGCACCAAACTTTATTGGAATGCGCTGGACTATTTTTAAAGACCTTTCTACTCAAAATTTAATAATTAAATAATCTTAGTGGAAACATAATGGACGTATATTGTTGCTATTTGTCAGTTAACTTATTTTGGCCAATAAGCAGTCTTGCTTAGGTCGTCAGTAAGTGCTTACTGAATTCAACTGAGCCGAGACCAGTACAGAAAACCATAAGTGACACCTCTGACCTGAACAGAAGGCTAGCAGCTGCAATAGAAAAAAAACCAAAAAAAAACCCCAAAACGGGTGGGGGGATGTGAGACATCAAAAAGAAGAATGGTCAGCTCTTGAAAACTGATTAGTTAGGAAGTTGAGAAAGAAGTAGAGGACAACTGGACATTTAAAACAGCTGTGGAAAGGAGAAAACGGGTCAGAAGAAAGAGCAGTAGTGGGTCAGATGGGAAGTTGTAGCCCTTACAGTGCAAGCAGGTACTCTGGTGTGCATAATAAGATACTTGGAAAAAGAGATTAATCTGGAAACAATTTTTGGTGTTTATGTATTTTTCTTCTTTACATTCCTGTGTATTTAATAACTTCTCTACCCCTTAAAACACATAAGAAAATATATACATTGTATAAATAATTGCTGAACTAAATTGAAAATGGATTGATTGAATGCAACTATTTTGGCACTTTTTCCTCAAATGTACACAGAGTTATGTGTGGAAATATTTTAGTCTAACAAACAAGGAATAACCCTGGAATCTTTAAACTAGCTTATGCATATTAGCAATAAATTATGCATTTCCAGTTGGCATCTGTTTATTAAATAATTCACTTAGCTTAAATTTTGTCTAAATATCTTTCCCCAATAATTTACAAAATCTCCTGTCAATGAAATGAAATAAACCAAATTCATTTTTTCTCCCTCTTTCCCTCCCTCTCTTCCTACTTCTCTCTCCTTTACTTCTACTCACCTCTCTGCCCTCCAAGATGATAATAGGAAGGGTCTGAGATATACCAAAGATGCTATTAATTTATTCTGTTATATAGCAGTCAGAATTGATAGAACATTTTAGATGAGTGAAATACAAGATTTATATGTTTAAGAGCCCTGGGAAGTTTTTAACAGCACTCTAATTAAAAAAAAAAGACTATTAACCCGCGTTCCTTTCTTTTTCTGCCATCCGCTCCCCAGTTCCTTCTACTGATACTGCTGCAAAAACTGAGGAAAACACTTTCTCACTGAGATCAAGCAGGGCTCTCTTGTAGTCCACTTTTATTGTCTTGATAACACAATTCTAGAATATATCATGTGTTTTTGGTCTTCAGTTACTTTGAGGGGAGGCACACTTGGTGAATTCGCTGTCAAGTGGTTTTCAAAGGAGCCGCTGCTTGTGCCTGATAGAGACCAGAGTGCAGGACCCAAATGGTAAATATTTAACAACGGGGAACTATTCTTCACTTGCTTGTACTCTGGCACAGATTTGTAATACTAATAATCAGCTTTAATTAATAGGTGGCTGTGCCTGAAGCCACAAGTCTCCCAACAACAAATTACATACACATCTTATTAAAGCTTTTATTGTTGATGCCTCTTTTGCTGCAATAATGCACTCATCCTTCGATATGAACACCAAAAACATTGCCTGATCCATCATAGATGCTAAAAAAAATCGTTGATTGAACAAATGTATAAATAATGAAGGCTGAACCCTGCTATATCTTTCTGAGTGATTGTATTCCATTGTTTATGTAATAATATTGCCAGGTTTGATGAGGATGATAATAACAAGCAAATCCCCTGCATTTTAGATTGTATTGCAGTTTGCAAAATCTTTTCACATATATTGAGTCAACCAATTTTCATAGAGAAAGGAGAGTTGAATTCACTTATTTTTTACAGGTCATTAGTATTGGTAACTCCCATCTGGGTACGTCCCTTTATCACTGATTCTAGGACTTCTTTAATTATACTGAACTGTGACCATAATGATTTATCTTGAACTGAAAGGTATTGAGGTGCAAGGAGGTTTCATGATGTTAAACATGGAAGGTTTTATCTAAAGGAGGCATTAGGAGAAAAGAGAATATTGTTATCAAAGTATTAACAGTCTACTTCTATGATGCTGTGTAAACACTATGCCAAAGAAATATATTCCTTAAACAACTTATATTCTACGGCCAGGATCATACAACCAGGGGCAGACACAGAAGAATGAAAGAAAAGTTACTTGTGAAAGCAGTAATTGTATCCTTCAGTGTTCTATCTCTGGCAGTTTAATTAATATTTGGCTTGAGAGATAACTTGTTTGCTCTCAGAAGTTTAAAGCATCATTTCCTAACATGTATTATGCAGGATGGAAATCGGTGTAACTAAATGTGATCAACATGGAGATAGGCTCTCTTCAAGGAAGGACTTGTGTCTGGGCTACAGGAAGTTGTGGAGGGCAGACAGCGGTCATCAGACTCTCTCCAGTTCTCAGCTCCTTCAGGGCAGGCCTCAGCTGCAGAGAACTGCGTTCTTGGTCTCCCTCATCTGGTGACTGAGGTAGGACATTTCCCCTGGCACCCTGGAGCTCCATCTCAATGTCTACATCAGGGAGCACAATCCAGGACACCAGAAAAATGGCTCCCTACTAAACGTTTGGGAAATCATCCAGGTTTTTCCTTCTGAATTCTTAGAGCCTATAAATGCCCTTATGCATCAAGAATCTTTGAGACCAGACTCTGCTGTACAGCATTTCCCAAACTTGATAGTCACTTTTTTCCCCCAGGAACATTTCACCAGACTATTGTTCTGCAGAAAATGGGTTAGAGAATTGGCATAGCAATTCTCCTGATCCACTGTAGGTTGATTTCTCAGCCATGAACTCAGATAAATATTTTTGAACATATTACATTTTGCTGTACCACCTGTTGGGAATAATGAGTTTTCTTTCTGCCCGTTAAAAAAATTATATCTGATTTTTTTCCTATATCTATTTTTTGTAAGTCACAAGGGGACCTTCTTCATCTTATACCTCTCCTATTTCCCCAGGATGAATTCCGATTCTCCTTAGATGCTTCTTTGTACTTCAAGCACCCTCTAACTCCCTTCCTCACTCCTCGGTTGCAGCACTGCTAAACTATAGCTATATTTACATTGTCTTTACTACTATCATAACTTTAGTTTTTATTTGTAAGCTTTAATTTCAAACTTACAGAAAAGTTACAAGAATAGTATCAAAAAATCCATATACCCTTTTCACAGATTCACCTATTGCTAATCTATTGCCCCACTTGCTTTCCACATGCCCACTCTCTCTTTCTCCATTATTAAATATGTATGTATATGTGTGTGTATATGTGTACATATATGTGGGTGTATAATTTTTTCTGAACCATTTGAGAGTAAATTGTTTACATTATGATACTGTACCTTAAATATTTGAGTGTGAATTTCCTAAGAGTAAGCATTTTCTTAAATACCCACAGTGTAGTTCCCAACTTCAGTAAATTTATCATTGATCTAGTAACTTTATCTTATTTGCTATCTGTATTCCAATTTTGTCAGTTGCTCCAGTAATGTCCCTTAGAGCATGTTTTCTCAGTGAGAAGGCCCTTCCTGAACATGGAAAAATGAGCAGAGACAGGGATAGTAATTTCATTCTGTATATTTTTTTTAATATTGGATCTGGAGTGAAACCAACACCAACTAATACTCCTTGAACAGTTGGCATATACTAGGCACTTTTACATAGATAATCTTGTTTAATCCTCTCAATAAGGCTATAAAGTAGCAGTATCCCCATTCAGCAAATGCTAGAACTGGAACTCAGGGAGTTTAACTGACTAGGCTAGAAGAGCAAATAAGAGATGGCTAATCCATTAAGCTAGCCCTCGGGGACTTTGTCTCTTCATCTTTGAATATGACACAGGCTCTACAGGCATAAAAAAATTCAATATTATTTTATTATTTGTTAAATCAACTGACTGAATGGACAGCTGGATGAAGAGACAGTACGAAGGTGAGACAACGGATTCTCGGAGTCCAAATTCAGCAATGACATGCAGTTAGAGGAGGCCTGTATGCCATTTTCTGTGTGTGTTGCAGTATTCTGGGATATAATGATGATACTTTGCTGGGAAAAATTATGTTAACCCTTGAGAATTCTCTACTAAATTTTCTTTCTTGATATGCCTTATATTTTACGAAGAATTACATTTCCTGGCCACTGGATTAATTTAATGTAGTTGTCATGTTCTTGTTAGGACATGCTCCAGCCCTGTGGATAATGAAAGCTCACTAAATAGAAAACAATAAAATAAAATAAATTGGAATAGGGTTTAAGAAGGAACAAATTAATGAGACTCTTACAAGGGGTATAACTCCTCGGAATGGAGAGCCTTTTATTTTTGTAAGGAGGCATCATTAATTATTCTAATCATGTGTACTCAAAGAAGAATATTCAAGAACCTTTTAAAGGAGGGTTCAAGCAACTTTATATCTTATTTTTTTCCTAAAGAATCTAGAAATTCCACAAATCAGCAGCTGAAAAATGTGTGTGTGTGTGTGTTAAGGTAGTTTGCACAAAGCTCCATCATTATTGAGGAGGTGACGATGTTAGATTTGTCTCAACAAGGGATTAGTTTATCAATTGGAGCTATCTGAATTTCCAGAAATTACCCTTCTGCTCCTGGATCCAATCTGGCAGTATATTTCCTTAAATGAGTCAGAACCTTTGCATTCTTTTCTTCCTGTTCTAACCTAGAGCTCTGTATGAGAGTGGAACTACAGTCATTTCTCTTCAACTGTTCTGAATATGAGTAAATTGAATTAAAAACCCCCCACTGTTGTACATCTCTGTAGCTGTGCCCCTTAGAAACAGCACTCAGGAGCTCTTGTTTTTGAGACTGTTCTTCCAGCATTCAGCTTTAGGTACAGCAGGGGATGGAATAAGCAATTTTCAGATTCCATGGTGGGCTGGATTAAATTACTCCACAGGCCATATGTCTCACAGACCTACTAGAATGGATTAAGTGTTTTGCTTCCTCTTTGCATTTGAATATTTTTTCATAAGAGAAAGAAAATGTTAATGCAGACCTAGTAGGGGAGAGACAGACAAACAAACAAACAAATTCAGTTAGCAAAGAAGCATCCTGGATATTTCCTGTTGGTGCAGGTCAGCCAGGACCAGATGGATTTGAAGATGAAAAGGTTGAAGCAGGCCATTCTGGTTGGAATTCATTAACAATTAATACATGTTCCACCAAGGACCAGGAGTAACCAGCAGGTTTGGGTTTCTTAAAAGATTTGTTTGTTTTGAATTCCTTTCTATAGTTTTATGACCTAGACTATTAGAACTTAAAAATAAAAAACCTAATATACATATAATTGCATATGGAGGAAAAACATAGGCAGGTATACGGAGTTAAAAAGACTTGGGTTGTGATTCAACAATCATATGAACTCTGACATGATATTTAATACTTTTAGTCTTTATTTTTCGATAGTAAATTGGAAATAACAATAACTGTCATAATTAACCTTTGCAGATATTACTAAAAGAAAATTTGAATCCTGTTTTTTTAACTGTTGAACACAGGTTCTCAACTACAATCCTGTATTTCCACTTCTGTAGAGAATGAAAATAAAGCCTTAGAACCTATGATGTTAGCTTCCTTTCTTCTTTTTTTTAACATATTCATTGGAGTACAATTGCTTTACAATGGTGTATTAGTTTCTGCTGTATAACAAAGTGTATCAGCTATACATATACATACATCTTCATATCTACTCCTTCTTGCGTCTCCCTCCCACCCTCCCTATCCCACACCTCTAGGTGGACACAAAATACCGAGCTGATCTCCCTGTGCTATGTGGCTGCTTCCCACTGGCTATCTATTTTACATTTGGTAGTGTATATATGTCCATGCCACTCTCTCACTTCGTCCCTGCTTACCCTTCCCCCTCCCCATGTCCTCAAGTCCATTCTCTATGTCTGTGTCTTTATTCCTGTCCTGCCCCTAGGTTCTTCAGACCCTTTTTTTTTTTTTTACATTCCATATATGTGTGTTAGCATGCAGTATTCATTTTTCTATTTCTGACTTACTTCACTCTGCATGACAGTCTCTAGGTCCATCCACCTCGCTACAAATAAATTAATTTCGTTTCTTTTTTTTTTTTTAATTTCGTTTCTTTTTATGGCTAATATTCCATTGTATATATGTGCCACATCTTCTTTATTCATTCATCTGTCGATGGACACTTAAGTTGCTTCTGTGTCCTGGCTATTGTAAATAGGGCTGCAATGAACATTGCCGTACATGTCTCTTTTTGAATTATGGTTTTCTCAGGGTACATGCCCAGTAGTGGGATTGTTGGGTCATATGGTAGTTCTATTTTTAGTTTTTTAAGGAACCTCCACGCTGTTCTCCATAGTGGTTGTATCAATTTACATTCCCACTAGCAGTGCAAGAGGGTTCCCTTATCTCCACACCCTCTCCAGCATTTATCGTTTGTACCTTTTTTGATGGTGGCCATTCTGACTGGTGGGAGGTAATACCTCATTGTAGTTTTGATTTGCATTTTTCTGATGCTTAGTGATGTTGAGCATCCTTTCATGTATTCGTTGGCAATCTGTATATCTTCTTTGGAGAAATGTCTATTTAGGTCTTCTGCCCATTTATGGATTGGCTTGTTTGTTTTTTTGATATTAAGCTGCATGAGCTGCTTGTATATTTTGGAGATTAATCCTTTGTCAATTTCTTCAGTGGCAAATATTTTCTCCCATTCTGAAGGTTGTCTTTTCGTCTTGTTTATGGTTTCCTTTGCTGTGCAAAAGCTTTTAAGTTTCATTAGGTCCCATTTGTTTATTTTTGTTTTTATTTCCATTTCTCTAGGAGGTGGGTCGAAAATGATCTTGCTGTGATTTATGTCATGGAGTGTTCTGCCTATGTTTCCCTCTAAGAGTTTGATAGTGTCTGGCCTTACATTTAGGTCTTTCATCCATTTTGAGTTTATTTCTGTGCATGGTGTTAGGGAGTGTTCTAATTTCATTCTTTTAGATGTAGCTGTCCAGTTTTCCCAGCACCACTTATTGAAGAGGCTGTCTTTTCTCCATTGTACATTCTTGCCTCCTTTATCACAGATAGGGTGACCATACGTGCGTGGGTTTATCTCAGGGCTCTCTATCCTGTTCCACTGATCTATATTTCTGTTTTTGTGCCAGTACCATACTGTCTTAATTACAGTAGCTTTGTAGTATAGTCTGAAGTCAGGGAGCCTGATTCCTCCAGCTCCATTTTTCATTCTCTAGATTGCTTTGGCTATTCAGGGTCCTCTTTGTTTCCATACAATTGTGAAATTTTTTGTTCTAGTTCTGTGAAAAATGCCATTGGTAGTTTGACAGGGATTGCATTGAATCTGTAGATTGCTTTGGATCATATAGTCAATTTCACAACGTTGATTCTTCCAATCCAAGAACATGGTATATCTCTCCATCTGTCTGTATCATCTTTAATTTCTTTCAACAATGTCTTATAGTTTTCTGCATGCAAGTCTTTTGTCTCCTTAGGTAGGTTTATTCCTAGGTATTTTATTCTTTTTCTTGCAATGGTAAATGGAGTGTTTCCTTAATTTCTCTTTCAGATTTTTCATCATTAGTGTATAGGAATGCAAGAGATTTCTGTGCATTAATTTTATTTCCTGCTACTTTACCAAATTCATTGATTAGCTCTAGTAGTTCTCTGGTAGCATCTTTAGGATTCTCTATGTATAGTATCGTGTCATCTGCAAACAGTGACAGCTTTACTTCTGCTTTTCCGATTTGGATTCCTTTTATTACTTTGTCTTCTCTGATTGTGTGACTAAAACTTCCAAAACTATGTTGAATAAGATTGGTGAGAGTGGGCAACCTTGTCTTGTTCCTGATCTTAGTGGAAATGATTTCAGTTTTTCACCATTGAGAATGATGTTGGCTGTGGGTTTGTCATATATGGCCTTTATTATATTGAGGTAATTTCTATGCCTATTTCTGGAAGGTCTTCTTTTTTTTTATCATAAATCGGTGCTGAATTTTGTCAGAAGCTTTTTCTGCATCTATTGAGATGACCATATGGTTTTTCTCCTTCAACTTGTTAATATGGTGTATCACATTGATTGATTTGCGTATATTGAAGAATCCTTGCATTCCTGGGATAAACCCCACTTCATTATGGTATATCATTGTTTTAATGTGCTGTTGGATTCTGTTTGCTAGTATTTTGTTGAGGATTTTTGCATCTATGTTCATCAGTGATATTGGCCTGTAGTTTTATTATTTTGTGGCATCTTTGTCTGATTTTGGTATCAGGGTGATGGTGGCCTCATAGACTAAGTTTGGGAGTGTTCCTCCCTCTGCTATATTTTGGAAGAGTTTGAGAAGGATAGGTGTTAACTCTTCTCTAAATGTTTGATAGAATTCACCTGTGAAGCCATCTGGTCCTGGGCTTTTGTTTTTAGGAAGATTTTTAATCACACTTTCAATTTTAGTGCTTGTGATTTGTCTGGTTACATTTTCTATTTCTTCAGTCTCAGAAGGTTGTGCTTTTCTAAGAATTTGTCTAATTCTTCCTGGTTGTACATTTTATTGGCATATATTTGCTTGTAGTAATCTCTCATGGTCCTTTGTATTTCTGCAGTGTCAGTTGTGACTTCCCCTTTTACATTTCTAATTCTATTGATTTGAGTCTTCTCCCTTTCTTTCTTGATGAGTCTGGCTAATGGTTTAACAATTTTGTGTATCTTCTCAAAGAACCAGCTTAAGTTTTATTGATATTTGCTATCTCTTCCTTCATTTCTTTCTCATTTATTTCTGATCTGATGTTTATCATTTCTTTCCTTCTACTATTTTTGGGTTTTTTTTTGTTCTTCTTTCTCTAATTGCTTTAGGTGTAAGGTTAGGTTGTTTATTTGAGATGTTTCATGTTTCTTGAGGTAGGATTGTATTGCTATAAACTTCCCTCTTAGAACTGCTTTTGCTGCATCCCATAGGTTTTAGGTCATAATGTTTTCATTGTCATTTGTTTCCAGGTAATTTTTGATTTCCTATTTGTTTTCTTCAGTGATCTCTTGGTTATTTAGTAGTGTATTGTTTAACCTCCTTGTGTTTGTAGTTTTTTACAGATTTTTTCTCGTAATTGATATCCAGTGTCCTACTGTTGTGTTCAGAAAAGATACTTGATACAATTTCAGTTTTCCTAAATTTACCGAGGCTTGAATTGTGCCCCAAGATATGATCTATCCTGGAAAATGTTCCATGAGCACTTGAGAAGAAAGTGTATTCTGTTGTTTTTGGATGGAACGTCCTATTAATATCAATTAAGTCCATCTTGTTTAATGTGTCACTTAAAGTTTGTGTTTCCTTATTTATTTTCGTTTTGGATGATCTGTCCATTGGTGAAAGTGGGGTGTTAAAGTCCCCTGCTATGATTGTGTTACTGTCAATTTCCCTTTTTATGGCTGTTAGCATTTGCCTTATGTATTGAGGTGCTCCTATGTTGGGTGCATATATATTTACAATTGTTATATCTCCTTCTTGAATTGATCCCTTGATCATTATGTAGTGTCCTCCATTGTCTCTTGCAATAGTCTTTATTTTAAAGTCTATTTTGTCTGATATGAGAATTGCTACTCCAGCTTTCTTTTGGTTTCCATTTGCATGGACTATCTTTTTCCATCCCCTCACTTTCAGTCTGTATGTGTCCCTAGGTCTGAAGTGGGTCTCTTGTAAACAGCACATGTACGCGTCCTGTTTTTGTATCCATTCAGCCAGTCTATGTCTTTTGGTTGGAGCATTTAATCCATTTACATTTAAGGTAATTATTGATATGTATGTTCCTTTTACCATTTTCTTAATTGTTTTGGGTTTGTTATTGTAGGTCTTTTCCTTCTCTTGTGTTTCCTGCCTAGAGAAGTTCCTTTAGCATTTGTTGCAGAGTTGGTTTGGTGGTGCTGAATTCTCTTAGCTTTTGCTTATCTGTAACCGTTTTAATTCTCCGTTGAATCTGAATGAGATCCTTGCTGGGTAGAGTAATCTTGGTTGTAGGTTTTTCCCTTTCATCACTTTAAATATGTCCTGCCAGTCCCTTCTGGCTTGCAGAGTTTCTGCTGAAAGATCAGCTGTTAACTTTATGGGGATTCCCTTGTATGTTATTTGTTGCTTTTCCCTTGCTGCTTTTAATTTTTTTTTTTTTTTGTATTTAATTTTTGATAGTTTGATTAGTACGTGTCTTGGCATGTTTCTCCTTGGATTTTTCCTATATGGGACTCTCCGCGCTTCCCGGACCTGACTGACTATATCCTTTCCCATATTAGGGAAGTTTTCAACTATAATCTCTTCAAATATTTTCTCAACCCCTTTCTTTTTCTCTTCTCCTTCTGGGACCCCTATAATTCAAATGTTGGTGCATTTAATATTTTCCCAGAGGTCTCTGAGACTGTCCTAAATTCTTTTTGTTCTTTTTTCTGTATTCTGGTCTGTGGCAGTTATTTCCACTATTTTATATTCCAGGTCACTTATTCGTTCTTCCATCTCAGTTATTCGGCTATTGATTCCTTGTAGAGAATTTTTAATTTCATTAATTGTGTTGTTCATCATTGTTTGTTTGCTCTTTAGTTCTTCTAGGTCCTTGTTAAATGTTTCTTGTATTTTCTCCGTTCTATTTCCAAGATTTTGGATCATCTTTACTATCATTACTCTGAATTCTTTTTCAGGTAGACTGCCTATTTTCTCTTCATTTGTTTGGTCTGGTGGGTTTTTCCTTTGCTCCTTCATCTGCTGTGTATTTCTCTGTCTTCTCATTTTCCTTAACTTACTGTTTTTGGGGCCTCCATTTCCCAGGCTGCAGGTTCATAGTTCCTGTAGTTTTTGGTGTCTGGTCCCAGTGGCTAAGCTTGGTTCAGTGGGTTGTACAGGCTTCCTGGTGAAGGGGACTGGTATCTGTGTTCTGGTGCATAAGGCTGGATCTTGTCTTTCTGGTGGGCAGGACCACATCCAGCTGTCTGTTTCGGGGTGTATATGAACTTATTATGATTTTAGGCAGCCTCTCCGCTATTGGGTGGGTTTGTATTCCTGCCTTGCTAGTGGTTTGGCTTAGGGTGTCCAGCACTGTAGCTTGCTGGTCGTTGAGTGTAGCTGGGTCTTAGCATTGAAATGGAGATCTCTGGGAGATCTTTTGCCATTTGATAGTACATGGGGCCGGGACGTCTCTGGTGGACCAATGTCCTGAACTCGGCCCTCCCACCTCAGAGGCTCAGGCGTGACACCCGGCTAGAGCACCAAGACCCTGTCTGCCACACAGCTCAAACATGGGAGAGGCACCCTTGCTTGGAAATGTGCAGCTGAGGAGCTTGGTGAGAAACTTTGCCATATACAAGTAGTGAGGCAGGGGCTCTCCCGAGGCACTGGATCTGCCCTTTCCCTGCGTGAGAGCTCAAGCACCAAGGTCTCACCCACGGCTTCCTTTCTTTTTTTTTTTTTTTTTTGTGGACGCAGGCCCCTCACTATTGTGGCCTCTCCCGCTGCGGAGCACAGGCTCCGGACACGCAGGCTCAGCGGCCATGGCTCACGGGCCCAGCCGCTCCGCGGCACGTGGGATCCTCCCAGACCAGGGCATGAACCCGTGTCCCCTGCATCGGCAGGCGGACCCTCAACCACTGCGCCACCAGGGATGGCTTCTTTTCCTTTATCAACTTTAAAATGGTAGGATGCTGTGGGAGTGGGAGAAGGAAAGAAAGTGAATAAAACTGAAGAAGATTTTGAAATTTCTGGAAGCTTCTGTTATTCTTTTTCTTTTAAAACCCAAGAAAAGACAGTAAATATGAGTTCATCATTACAAAGAAATAAATCTGAAATCACAACAAAGCATTTTCCCTGTGGCCTTCATGGCTTTCCAAGGTAATTGAGTCTAAAGAAGAAAATAGAAGCATATTATAAATAGAAACTAATAGACTAAATAGAAATAGAATTTGGATTTTTTTTTTTAAGAAAAACTCATATTGATGATATAATCTATTGTGTTAATGAGTGCTTATATACTTACAGAGAAAGTCAACCAACCCATTAAAGGACTCTCCAGTGTGGGCTCCTCCAATATTATCCCTGTGTTTAATACATCATATTTTAAAAATGAACCTGATGATGTCATTTAGACATACCCTATCTGGGACGACCAGACATCCTTTGGTGGGGCACATATTAAGTCTACTTTTTGGATCAAGAGAATGAGAGGTATTCCTAGGATTATATAAATAGAGAAGGATATTTGCATCTCCTGAATACTGTGTCTGGGGCTTTACTTTTGTCTCCCATACTAGCTCTCAGAGAGCATTATGTCAGAAAAAGCAGTATTTCTCTTCTGGTTCATCTGAAGAGATCTGTAAGGTCAAATACACACACCTAATTAGTGGAAAGTGAAATAAACACTCTTCAAGGTCCCTTAGCCCTATGATGGGGTAAGCTGCCAGCCAGAGCGGTGTATGACTGACGACACAACTAAGCAGAGCGTTTAGACAACTGTGTGCACTAGGTTTTGCTTAACAGCAAAGGAAGTACTAAATAAATTGAATTTTAAGTCATCTGCAAATTAGACCATTAGTCACAGAGGCAGCTAAGTGGGCAGAGACACGGACTGTGCATATATAATGATTTTTACTTTACTACCAAATATCCCAAATCTTCTTCCTTTGCTTTAAATTCTCACAATTGGGCTGAATCTAGAGGATGGCAAAATGCTATTTGGTTAACCCATTGCTTCCCAGTCTTTTTAATATTATAGAAAATACAGATATTGCACATTAAAAACAGCACATATGGGCTTTCCTGGTGGCACAGTGGTTAAGAATCCACCTGCCAATGCAGGGGACACGGGTTCGAGCCCTGGTCCGGGAAGATCCCACATGCCGCGGGGCAACTAAGCCCATGCGCCACAAATACTGAGCCTGTGTGCCACAACTACTGAAGCCCACGCACCTACAGCCCGTGCTCCACAACAAAAGAAGCCACCGCAATGAGAAGCACGTGCACTGCAACGAAGAGTAGCCCCTGCTCGCCGCAACTAGAGAAAGCCCGCATGCAGCAACAAAGACCCGATGCAGCCAAAAATAAATAAATTTATTGAAAAAAAGAGTGCATATTGTTCCAGATATCACTCATGAAGTAAGTTTGAATGCCACTGAAAGGGGTCATCAGTTGCAAAATGAAGTGCGTATTTTAAATGTGAAGATTTACGCTCAAAACAGTGCATGCTAAGAGCCCTGCCTGGACTCTTACTGTCCCCTACACCTGAACCCAACTACGCATACCTCAGGTTGAGCACAGTCCTCCTTAGATTGGAACACAACTTCCTTTAGCAAAGCCTTGACTGCCTTGTTTGAGCGAAGATGGTTCACCTTCAGCACTGAGGTGCTGCAGTAGAGTCACGCTGTGTACACCCTTAAGGAACAGTGAGTGCTGAACCCCGCTTTACAATGCCTGCTGCCTGTGAGGACAGCAGGGTGCTGTTGGTCCACTATCCAAGAATTCCTTGATGAGTCTGCTTGTAACCAACCTAGGGTTTCTGCGTACCTCAGGCCCTACCCAGAAGTTCCAAAGATGCACTGACTCAATATCATGTACCATCCCTTTAAAGCATTTGCAGAGCACCAACAAGAACATGGATCCCTTTCATGAAGCATCTGCTTTGCATCTTTCTAATTGCCACCTTAAAGACAGAGTAACAATGTCAAGAATTAGCAAGTAAAATCAGCTCTCCACTATCTGGTCTGTTCCATAAAGAATCTCTTGTACTAAACATTCTGTGTGGAACAAGAACAATGGTAGCTGAAAAGCCACAGAACCTGAAACTGGTTCAGATGAAGGAATATTTTATGAATTGCTTCTATTATATTATAGTAGGCAGTATGTCACCAGAACCTGACAAGGTTAGGAATAATCTCATAATTTACACTCTAGGAGAACTCACAAAAGCATTTTGAGGTTAAGAATTCATTGGAACAGAGAAATAGTTTTCACTTACAGTGATGTGAGTTAGAGGGCTATAAATCACCAGAGAAGTTAGCAAATTATTTTCCAGAGTATGTCAATTCACTTGGATAATATTTATTAATAATACTTTCCTAATTATAGGAAATTGTGTAAATAGAAATTAAAGTTAATTAGATATTACTCATAATTCAACCACCCAGAAACAATTACCATAAATATATTGGAGCACATCTTTCTAGTCATTTTTCTATGAATATATAAATATGTATACAAAATATTAAGATATATTTTTTGTAAGTAAAAGTTCTAGCCGCCAATTCCAGTGTGTGGGGGGAGGGTTTCCACAACACCAAGCAATTCTGTGACACCAGCTGGGTGTCCTACAGTTCAACTCAGTTGAGTTGACAGTATCCACTGAGAGAAAGCATCAGATTCCACAAGGTTAAGGGTTCAGTCCCATAAGACTGCCCCCACCCGTGCTTCAGATGCCAGTCACAAGGTCAGGTAATCACCACCTCTGCTTCTAACCAACCAGCTGTAGATTGGAAATTCCAATGACCTCTTTCTTGGTTTCAATTAATGTGCTAGAGAGGTTCGCAGAACTCAGAGAAACATTTTACTTACTAGATTACTGGTTTATTATAAAAGGATACAACTCAGAAACAGATGGAAGAGATGCAGAGGGCAAGATATGGGGAAAGGGCACAGAGCTTCCATTGTGAAGTAGAGTGGGGCTTCTCTCCAGTTGCCCCACTCGCCTCAGATATGCATGTGTTTACCAACCTGGAAGCTCTCCAAACACCATCCTGTTGTTTTTTTTATGGCGGCTTCATCATATAGGCATGATTGATGAAATCACTGACCACTGGTGATTGAACTCAGTCTCTAGCCCCTCTTCCCTCTCCCAATGTTGGGGGGTGGGACTGAAGGTTCCAACCCTCCAATCACATGGTTGGTTCTCTAGCAACCAGCCCCCCATCCTTAGGTTACCTAGGAGCTTTATAAAAGTCATCTGATTAACATAACAAAAGAAGCCTTAGGAAATTCCAGAGGTTTTAAGAGCTCTGTGCCACAAACAGTGGACGAAGACCAAATATGTATTTCTTATTATAAATCACAATATCACGGTAAGCTGTTGCTTTTAACTAGTACATGTTTCAGATATCTCCCCTCCTCATTACTTTTATAATAGTGCTATGGACTGAATTGTGTCCTCTCCGACAAATTCAACATGTTGGAACCATAACCCACAATGTGTCTGGAGCTAGATAGGTCTTTAGGAGGTAGTTAGCATTAAATTAAGTCAGAAGACTGTGGCCTTGTAAGAAGAAGAAAAGAAGAACAACAGATTCTCTCTCTCTCTCTCTTTCTGCCATGTGAGGATGCAGTGAGGTGGCTGTCTGCAAGTCAGGAAGATGGCTCTTACCAGAACCAGACCATGCTGGCCCCATGATCCAGACTTGCAGCTTCCAGGGCTGTGAGAAAATACATTTCTGTTGTTTAAGCCACTCAGTTTATGGTATTTTGTTATGGCAGCCCAAGCAGAGTAAGACATAGACAGACTTCACTTGTATATAGTTTCTAGTTATCTTTGGTTATCACTTTCCTTTTCTAGTTCCTTTTCTTCCCTTCATACCTGACTGTTGCACACTGTCGTGATACTCAGGAACTGTATATGTTCTTTTTTTCAAAGAAAGAACCTTCCCAAACAGCATGAGGTGTTGGAAGGGATATCTTGGAACTTCCTTGAAAATGAATTGTGAGTATCTTCTAGATGAGAGTCATGATACAGCACCTAAAACATGAGAGTGAGTCTCCTAAATCATAGATTGTTAGTGCTTTTCGCTTTTAGCAGCATACTTGACAGATAAAAGGAAGGTATTTATATGTCAACTTTAAGCATATTTGTTAGCTGAAGTATGGAGAAATTACAAAAAATATTATGAACATGTGAGAAAAGAAATGAGAGTGACTTCTGATGGGAAATCACACATCTGTAGGACACAAACTGTAGTTCCTTGTAAAACTTTCAATAGTGCTTGTGAATGGTGGGCTAGAGCCAAGAGTAACCCTTAACTATTTTATTTATTTATGATTTGCTTATTAACAGACTATTTTTATATTTCAAGTAGTAAAATGAATTTGCTTTCCTCAGTTTCCATCAAATGGTGTGGAAGGGAAGCAATTTCCAGAATGTGCTGAGAGAATGGGCAAAGGAAAATCATGCCAAGATTTTAAAACACTCCAGAACAAGGTACAAAGTAAAATTTCTCCTTAGGATAGCAGATGCATTAGCAGTAGGCACATTAAAAGTCTGTTCCCAGTGACAGGGTCTGTTTCTCAGGTATACATCATGAAAAATAGGGAAGAGAATGAACGTTGAAGGAAGTATGGAGAGGAGAACTAACTGTCTATAGGTCAGAGCTTATGAGGAGTCCTTACTCTGGAACTGAGGCTCCTGAGGGAGATATCAGGCCATAGTCTGCAGTTCTCAGAAGTTAAAATGGGGGAAACAGAATCCCAGGTTGCTAAACAACTTTTCCAAGGTCACCCAAGTAGCAACGAATCCAAAGCCAGTATTAAACTCTTCAGGTGCTTGAGTTTAGTTTTATTTCCACTCCACACAATGACAACCATAATATTCCATATCTGCAAGTATGACAGTTTTCATTTGTAAGATTTTGAGTCTACATTTACCATATACACCTAATCCTTAAATCAAAATAGGAAGATAACCTAAAAATAAAACTGACATTATTTCTTATTTCCAATCTCTCTTCCTCCTTTTGCTTTTTGGTCCCTAATTTTTATGCTAAAGACATTTATAGAGACTGTTACATTCTGGGGGAAAAATATAATACCTCCAAATCCCTTAGTGAATATTCTTCATCAATTAATTTGGTTTCATAAGCACTCCAGAAGGAATACAAATAGCATCTGTATTTAGAACTGATTTTTTTCCTGCAGTGCCTTGGCAGGAGGGGGAAGTTGAAAGAGTGGGGTTATTTGGTAAAACTCTTTGCCCTTTTCTTTTTGTAAATGTTGTCTTTTTTTGTAAATGTCAAGTCCAAATTATAGGTGAGTATTGGCAGAGTTGCACAGGCTATCTGAGACCCATTACAGCCTCTGGCATTTGTGCTGCTAAATTTGTAATGAGTTGCAGGTGTTTGTGATTGAATTTTGTGTTGCCTTTGTGATTGGCTCACTGCTTCACAGTCCATTAAGGCTATGCTTTTTTTTTTTCTCTTTGGTGATGTTAAAATTGTGGTGATACAAAAACTCCAGTTAAAAAATAAGGTAGATACTAATAGTTTTAACAGAGAGCAAGGTCTGTATGTTTTAAAACATGTCGATTTTCACAATAATCCATGGGGGCAGTCACCAGTTCAAGAATATATCTCAAATATAATGATAATAGTTTGACATATTTCATTGAGATTGAAGTTGGAAGATATCATTTAGGCCGTCTTCTACTCGAGCAGTTCTCAGCGCTTCAACGTGGATAAGAATTACCAGGAAGAGATCCTTCTTTAAAAAAGAGGTCTGTTGCCTCCTTTTCTTTCTCTAAGATTTAGACTCAACAAATGTGGGCATAGAGGCCAGCAATCTGTATATTAAAAATCAAGATCTTAGGTCATTCCTAAATATGTGTTTCATATATGATTCTGTCAGAACCACTCTATCTAGCTCATTTCCTTTGCTTTATAGGTGAGGGATGAAGACCAGAGATTATAGAAAAAAAGATCTATTTGTGTTTCCTGAAGATTTCATGGAAGAGGCAAGTTTAGTAAGATAGCATCAGTCCCACTTCAGAATTATTGTTGTTTTTCTATTAGTTTAGATTATCCACAGACTTCACTGGGGCTTGTAGAGCTTAGTAATTATCCTGAATAAGTACAGAGGTAGCATATACCATATTTGGTCTATCAAGTCCCTATATATAATCTGAAATATATATTTATGTATTTTATAGGTATGGGTGTGTGTAGAGTCGACAAGGCAAATAAAATGATAATATAGAGTAGTTCGTAGAATGTCTGATATAGAAAGGATGTCAAGTGTCATATGCTATTGCAAATATGTAGACTACAACTTTTAGATATACGAATATCTTTCAGGATCTTAGTTTCAGGATCATCACTAATAACACATTACTAATAAGTATTTTATGAACACTTACCATGCTCTTTTGATGAGCATTTAGTATGTATTATTCCAGTTTACTATCACAATAGCCTTATGAAGCTGGTACAATTATTTATTTAACCTTTTTTCGATAGGTGAGAAAATTGAGATTTGGAAAGTTTAAGTAACTTATCCAAGGTCAAAGAGCTAGTAAGGTGTGAAGCTTGGATCTGAACCTAAGAACTCTGATTCCAGAGTCAGAGCCCTTGAGAACCAATGCCCCAATGCCACCCTGTCTTGGATATGTAGAAACATCACTACAGTATGGACCTACAGATACCTGATTACCAGGGAGTGCTGCTTGATGAAACAAAAAGTAAATAAGCACTATTGTATTTGCTTCATCTGATTCAGTACTGCATTTGTAGATCATGCCAGTGAATGCATAGCTGCTATATATATATATATATATATATATATATATATATATATATATATACACACACACACACACTCATACCTGCAGTTTGATAAGCTGCAGCTCTGAATAAGATCAAGTATAAATAAACCTATTTATGTTTGTGGGTATATGTGTATATATCTATTTTCTATTTCCAGAATACGTGTATAAAATTAACGGAAACTCTAACAGAAACACACCAGAACACAAATCATTTGCTGCATGATTTTCTTAACCTGTATTTTAATTTGGTGGTGCTTTACTTTGAATTTTAATTTTGCCTAAAGCTTGCTATCTTATTAAAATAGTTACATAGGACTCAGGTATATATGTCAGATACAAGTAGTGTTGATTGGGTGCTTAGTGCCTGATATACAGTAGGCACTCAATATTTGAAGAAATAAAGCATGTGTTAGAAAGCATAGAAAATGCTCATATACAATATCTGTGTTAGTCATGGTCCTGGCAGGAAACAAATGCTCACCTAAGGATTTAGCTAAAGCTACCCAAGAAAAGGACTATTTACAAAGGTTTGGGCAGTGAGGTATTCAGGCACTAAAAACAGCAGGAAGACATTACTACCTGTGAAATGGCAAGAGGAAGAAATGGAGTTACCAGTGCCTGATAAAAGCTGGGCTAAGAAAAGAAGAGAGCTGCCAGGCAGAAGCTGTTACCATGGTCAGCTAGTGAAGAAACCATAGCCACACAGGGAAAAGGATGGGGACCTGACAGGAAGAGGAAATTCCTCTCATTGTTGAATCTCAAAGAGAAGCTTAAGGGAAAATGAATCTAGGTGATACATATCATGGATGTCAGGCATGGCCAAGAGTAGAGTGGAGAGGGGTACAAAATAGATCTGGGGTATAAGCTTTATATCATTTCATGCCATCTTTTCAACAATAATGTATCTTAGTAATTATCTCCATCACAAATAAAATTTTTATTTATTTTATATTATCAAAATTATGTATTATGTCACCCAACATCTAGATGTTGGGGAAAAATTCACTTAACGGGAAAGTCAAAAGTCCATGCTCTTGCTGAGATTATCTTTTAGAAAATAAGACAAATGATGGAAAAAAGTCATTTCAGATAGTGGTAAGTGCTGTAAAGACAATGCAATATGGTTTTCCAATGATAGTTACTGGGAGAGGAGTAACTGGGAAACAGATGACTTTAGACTGGGTGAGAGGAAAGGACTCTCTGATGAGGTACTATTTAAGCAGAGATCTGTAGGATATGAAGAGTCTATGGAGAGGACAGCCTTTTAAAATCTGATAGAAAAGTGCTCCAAGAAAAGGGAACAGAAAGCACAAATGCATAAGACAGGAACAAGCTTGGTGGGTTATGTGAAGAACAGCCTAACAATGGCAGAGAGCCACGTGTTTGGTGAATATGGAGGAGAGTAACACAGGAGGTGGTGGGCAAGATAACACAGGTCCTTGGGATGAGTTCGGATTGCATTTACAGGACAACATAATTCCCTTGGAGGATTCTGAGCATGGAAAAGACGCTATCTGATTTACGTTTTTAAAAGATCCCTCAGGTTGCTGCACTGAGAATAGATTATAAAAAAAAAAATGCAAGAGAACAGGCATGGAGACCTACTAGGATCTTTAGCATAGGATATGGTAAGGAGTCGATAGAAATGAGATGTATTTTTTTTTTCTTAGCGTCAACATTCTTATGCAAATAGTGAAGAAAAAGGGGGGTGGGGAGCAAAATAATCACTACGGCTTTGGTTTGAGTAACTGGGTGAATGACAGTGTCACTTACTGAGAGGGAGGAGACTGAGATGGTCGTGGGTGGGAAAATGAAAAGAATTGGTGCATTTTATGTTTGAGATGCTTATGAGATATCCATGTGGAGTTTAAAGCCATGGAGCTGGACTGGATTATCTAGAGAGAGTGTGTAGACGGAAATGAGAAAGTTGAGCACACAACTGACTCAAAATTAAAGTACTTTTAATATATGGCATTCTTTTGGATACCTGAACTCAAATTGATGGCTAAGAAAGATTTTATTTTTCGCTAGAATGTATTCAGCCTATAAATCAGTGTTTTTCAAATTTATTTATGTTTTTTTAGCATCAGAAGTACTTTGCAAGCCAAATCTTGTGAAGGAAAACACTACATAAACATATTGAAATGTTGATTATATAAAGCTGGGTATGTATGGGGGGTTATTGTAATGTTCTCACCACTCTTGAATGTGTTTAAAACTCTCCATTAAAAAAAAAAAAAGCATGAAAGAAACTGAGTGGAACTGTCCTATTTAAAGCAAGGGATGAGAATCTCAGGCCCGTTTCCTCATCTCCTTAGATGCTTTTCTATGGAATCCTTATAATTCCTCAGAATAAACTTTAAAGTTCCTGCCATTGATGAATACTTTTCAAATCTCTATGATAAGTTAATTAATTATGAGTTGGAAATACTGCATAGTCAATTACTATGGAAAACACTTTACAATTGTTATCTTACTAATGTTTAAGACCATCTTATATAATGGGTACTATTAGCATCCCCCTTTTGCAAATGGAGCAACTGTGGCTTAGAGAGGTCACGTAATTGGCTCAAGTTCAAGTAGTTGGTAATTGGAGGAGCTGTGATCCAAGCTCATGCTGCCTGACTTCACATTAATAACTACATTAATTACAGCAGTTGACACTCAAATTAACTTCAACAAAAAAATAACAACCACAAATTCAATCAGTCCTTTATGTAGGATGAGAATTTTCCAGTTAAGAATAGTAAAGATGTTAAATCCTGTCTGTGCATTTCTTCATGAGCTTTCTCTGCATTGTGTTTCTCAGAGCCGCAAGTTTTTACTCATTTCTCTTTCTATTTACCAAATATTAAGCATGGAAAATGAATATCAAATAAAGTAACAGTGACTGGCATTTACTCCTAACTTAGTGACAGCAGAATATGGAAGTTCAAAGAAATGATTAATTAACTCAGTAAAGCACCAACCATGTACGGTAACACCAATTCGAAGGCATTTTTACCAGGTTGCTTTTTCTTGACTAGGCTATTATCACTTTATTTTAGCTGAGATTTATGTCCAAATCAGGGAAAACTTTGATCCTGATATTTTTTTGGAGATCAAAGTTTCACAAGTAACACTGAGCTTTACAAGGTCTCAATGCAATGCATACTGCTGTAAAGTATTAAACTAATGCAAAAGAATAATTTGCATTGGTGCTGGGAAATGTACCTTAGATATATGCAGGTACTCCAGTGCTCTACTGTAAACAATAATCAAGTTGAAATATGGAAAGAAAAGTGAATCTTGTATGACAACACACCTCAATCCACTCTTTTTCTTTTTTTCTGAGCATTTTGCTCCTAGATTTTAAAAGACCAGTTTGCCTGTTTGTGTAAGTAAATTTGTTTGTGCATTTTATTGTTTTTTCTTAGTATTTGTTGGAGAAAAGGGAAATGTAAAAGGTATTTTCTTGGTCTTTCTTGTTCTTTTGATTGCTGAATGATGCAGAATATATATCACTATTTTTTTTAACACAGGCTCAATTCATGTGTATGACATCCAAGCAGATGCTATAAACATTATGTCACTTCCAACCTCACAGGTTCAGCCAGCAGAATGACATTTAATATCATGGTGATCAGAGCAGAACTTTGATTCTTCACTTGTGAAAGGAGGTAGAGAAGCCCTTCCCATCTAAAGTAATTATAACTCTATCTGAACACTGATTTTGAAATAAAACTACATATGAAATGATACCTTTCTAATTAAAATGATTCTGTGGCCCTGCCCTTCTCTCTCCCCCTTTCTCCCTCTCTCTGTCTCTCTCCCTCCCTCCGTTTTCTTCACTCTGTTCCTTTCTCTTCCTTGTCCTCCTTCTATTTCTCTCACCCTATATTTTTCCATCTTTTCTCCTTTTTCTATCTTTCTTCTCTCCATTGTGGTATAAAGTACTGGAGAAGCTTTGACAATTACAATATTAAGTCTTTCATCAATGTGGTATATGTCTTCATTTATTTAGTTCTTTAATTTTATCAAATGCTTTATAGCTTTCTACATTTATATCTTATACTCTTCTGGTAGATTTATTCTCAGGTATTTGATAAATTTCATGCTATAGTAAAGAGTATCTGTTATAAAATTTTATTTGCTAACTTTTTGTTAGTGGTATATAAAATAAATTGTGTTGAGCAAACTTGTTAAGTTCAATAATTCATTTTAATACTGTGCTTGTGGATTTTTAAAAATTTTCTATACCCACTCATATCTTCTGCAAATAATGAGAGTTTTACTTTTTCCCTCTCTAATCCTTATACCATATGTCAGTTTGCTTGCTTGTTTGTCTTTCTTTACAGCATTACTGGGACCTCAAGTTGAGTATTGAAAAGGAATGGTGGTCGTGGGCACCTTGCTTTTTTTCCCCTAACTGAAAGAGAAAGTATTCAATATATCCAGTTAAATATATGTTATGGATTTTTGGTGTAGATTTTGTAATATGTGATACAAATTTTTTTGTAGATTTTTAACCCATATCCAGGAAATTCCTTTCTACTCTTAATTTTGTATGCATTCTCATGTTCAGAAAAATATACCGAATTGTATCAGATGTTTTATCAAGCATCAGAACTGGACTCAGCCTGGAAATTTAAAACCTGATAGAAATTCCTACAGTAGCCACCTGTGCCTCAACTCTTTTTGTGTGTAAATATTCTAAATTAAAGAAACAATTTCTCTAATAGTTGTAAGATTATCCAGATTTACCCTATCTTCTAATTTCAATTTTGTTTATTTTCACTCTTAGGAATGTTTTTAAAATTTACATTTTAAAATTTATTACCATTATGTATAATGTCATATTATGCTAGTTTTAGTAACTATAGTATTTTTAGTAATGTCCTTTAAAAATTCTCAATATCAGTCATTTGTATGTACCATCTCTTTATTTTTCAATGATCAGTATTCTTGGGAGCATATCCATTTTATTACTCTTTACAAATATCCAACATTTGTATTTGTTGATTTTTTTCATTATATACTTTTTTAAATCAGTATTTTCATCTCTATTTCCTTCTTTCTTTTTTTTTTTTTTTTTGCGGTACGCAGGCCTCTCGCTGTTGTGGCCTCTCCCGTTGCGGAGCACAGGCTCCGGACGCGCAGGCTCAGCAGCCGTGGCTCACGGACCCAGCCGCTCCGCGGCATGTGGGATCTTCCCGGACCGGGGCACGAACCCGTGTCCCCTGCATCGGCAGGCGGACTCTCAACCACTGTGCCACCAGGGAAGCCCTATTTCCTTCTTTCTAATTTCTTTGTATTTGATTTGTTTTATAATTCTAACTTCTTGAGTTGGATGCTTAGCTATTTTTTTCTGCTCTTTCTCTTTTTTAATATATGGATTTAAGGCTATAATTTCCTTCTAAATGTAGATTTATATGCACCTTATCATTTAATTAAAATATTTTCTAATTTTCATTTTAATTATCAATATTACAATTTAGAAATGTAGTTTTCAATTTCTGACATATGGGCATCTTCTGGTTATATGTTTACTTTGATTTTAATGTATTTGGGTCAAAGAAAGTTTTCTGCATGATTTCAAGTCACTGGAATTTTTCACTGGAATCTTTGACAGCATATTTTAAATACTTGGAAATATTTCATATGTACTTGAAAATGATATGTATAACTAGATCAACTTTGTTAATTGCAACGATCTAACAATCAAAATCTAAAAGAAGAAATTTGAAAGGTCTATGACCTTTACTCTTATCATTAGGAACATATGAAGATTTGGCCCTTGGTGTAATCCTGCTTGTAACACTAAGTCAAAGTTATAGGAGTATATTGGACCCAAGATAAATCCTACATACTAACTGGGCACCTCAAACTTATTTATTGAGTACTTTGTAATTGATAAGTAGGAAGTAATTAATGTGAGATAGCTGACCCTGAGGAGTTTACACAAAATCAGTTTTTATTTTGCTAAAGTACATCCAATAGTAATTCTTTATGAAAGTCTCCATAAAGAATAAACCATCTCCCACTTCTGCTGCCCACTCCTTGAGAGACCAAACCTCTAGGATGTTCTAAGCGCTATTTCTTACATCATCAACCTGTACATTTCCCCAGGGATTCTGATTATACCTATTATCTATTACTTCTGAGTTTAGAATATTTATGGAAAAGTTCCCACCTCTCCAGAGCTATTCTTGTATGTTTTTGGCTATAGGTATTTTCATAAATCTTATCCATATCTTTCTATATGTTAAGAACTTCTAATGTTCTAGGCCCACAAACAGTATTCTCTATTTCTCAGCACTAAGCATTTATTAATTTTAAATAAGTATGCTTAATGTTAAGAACTTTGGATACAAGCGTAGGCCTGTGTACTCAGGCATCCATCTTGATTGATTCCTTAGCTTTTTTCTTCTTCTGAGTCTTTCCCAGTGGTAAATGGGATCATAATATGCCACCCCCCAAAATACCACTTTTCCTGTATTATTTTGAGCTTAAGGCCATTGAAAATCAACAGATGCAGAAAGAAGCCTTCTCAGGGCTTCCCATATCTGTCTGACAGCAGAGACCTCTGAGACATGAGGACTAGCATAAATCCCCTCTCCCAGTGGAGTTTTATTGCTATGAAAAAATGAAAATTCAGCACTAAGATGGGCCTTCACAAACAAACTTGACTAAATAACCCTTATTTCCATTGGTTTCCCCCACATATTTGCTTTCCCACAATTTACTGACCCTAGAAGCTCAAAATCATTTTCCTTTCTCTTGTCATTTCTCCACAGATTTATTGTCCTTTGTTAAAACAGTATATAAACCTCCAGGTCTGATTGCCTCTTTGGAGTTTTTCATTTCATTTCTGTTAGCCCCGTATACATATGAAATAACCATGTTCCCTAACCATGTTCCCCCTGTTAATCTGTATTTTGTCCATTCAATTTGCAGGGCCCCTGTTACTGAACCTAAGAGGATAGAGGAAAAAGGTTTTTTCCTCCCTGTCAGTGATGTATCTACAGTATGTGAAAAGACAGGTAGCCCCTGCTTTCTGAAAGTTCACTTTAAGCCACTTTGCTTTCAGGATACACCTACATTAGTACCTGTTTTCATTAACCAAAAGAAAACTGAGTAGGGTTTCTGCTTTTACAAACATGTCAAAAAGCAAAAATAGTGTTCAGTGTTTGTTTTGCAGTGAGCCATTATAGAGGAAGCATGCCCTGAGCAGTGAGAGTGGCATCACCAAGCTCCTTCCAGGGAACTATACTCAGCATCTCAGAATCAAGTCACCATTGCTTTTAACTGTGTTTGTGAGCATCTGTGCTTACCTTGATTTATTTTGTGTATCTGTTAGTAAGATGAGTCCTAAGGTAATTGCATCTTTGCTTTACACCATTTTGGCTTTCAGATAGTGGGGGAAAACTTTATAGGTGTGCTAAGTACTTACAGCCTCACAGTGTAGATGGCATAGTTATGTTTCCAAATAGGGGCATTGGGGCAAGAAATATGGATAATTTTTGGCAAGGAAAATGAGGGAGGAAATGGAAATAAGATAGGAAATTAAATGACATATATAAGAGGTAGTGGAACCCATGACATTTCTCACAGAACTAGAACAAATAATCCTAAAATTCACATGGAACCACAAAAGACCCCAAATAGCCAAAGCAATCTTGAGAAAAAAGAACAAAGCTGAAGGTATAACCCTCTCAGACATTAGACTATGCTACAAAGCTACAGTAATCAAAACAGTATGGTATTGGCACAAAAAAAAAGACACATAGAAATAGAACATATTAGAGAGCCCAGAAATAAACGTATAGTCAACTAATCTAAAACAAACGAGGCAAGAATATACAATGGAGAAAAGGCAGTCTCTTCAACAAGTGGTGCTGGGAAAACTGGACAGCCACATGTAAAAAACTGAGATTAGAACACTTCCTCACATCATATACAAAAATAAACTCAAAATGGTTTAAAGACCTAAATGTAAGACCTGAAACCATAAAATTCCTAGAAGAGAACACAGACATAACACACTTTGACATAAATCATAGCAATATTTTCTTAGATCAGTCTCCTAGGGCAAAAGAAATAAAAAACAAATAAATGAGACCTAGTTAAACTTAAAAGCTCTTACACAGCAAAGGAAACATTGACAAAATGAAAAGACAATCTACTGAGTGGGAGAAAATATTTCTAAATGATGCAACTAACAAGTGTTAATATCCAAAATATACAAACAGCTCATACAGCTCAATGTCAAAAAAAACAAATAACCCAATCAAAAAATGGACAGAAGATCTAAATAGTCACTTCTCCAAAGAAGACATACAGATGGCCAACAGGCACATGAAAAGATGCTCAACATCATTAATGTTTAGAGAAATGCAAATCAAAACAACGAGATATCATCTCACACCTATCAGAATGGCTATCATCAAAAAGGACACAAATAACAAATGTTGGCAAGGATTTGGAGAAAAGGGAACCCTGTATACTGTTGGTGAGAATGTAAAGTGGTGCACCCACTATGGAAAACTGTATGGAGGTTCCTCAAAAAAGGAAAAATAGAACCACCGTATGACTCAGCATTTCTACTCCTGGGTATATATCTGGAAAAAATGAAAACACTAATTAGAACATATGCATACACCCCAATATTCACAGCACTATTTACAATAGTCAAGACATGGAAGCAACCCAAATGCCCATCAGCAGATGACTGGATTAAGAAGATGTGGTATATGTATACAATGGAATATTACTCAGCTATAAAAATAATGAAATAATACCATTTGTAGCAAACATGGATGGACCTAGAGAATATTATGCTTAGTGAAATAAGTCAGACAGAGAAAGACAAATGCTATATGATATCACATTTATGTGGAATCTAAAAAATAATACAAATGAATGCAAAACAGAAACAGACACACAGACATAGAAAACAAATTTTGTGGGGGGAGGGACAAATTAGAGGTATGGGATTAACAGATACAAACTACTAGATATAAAATTGATAAGCAACAAGGATATACTGTGTAGCATAGGGAATTATACCCATTATCTTGTAATAACCTATAATGAAATATTACCTGCAAAAATACTGAATCACTATGCTGTACACCTGAAACTAATATAATATTGTAAACCAACTATACTTCAATTAAAATAAAAAGAGGTAGTGGGTAGGTCAGTTTGGGTAGAACCAAGATTCAAGGAATAAGGGAGTGGAAGCTGAGGCTAGTAAATTGGGACCAAGCTGTGTAAATTGAACCATGTCACTCCCTTGCACAGCATAAAACACTTTGCTTCATATAAGCAACAAAAGCCTTAACCTGTCCTTGCAATGATCTGAATAACCTGGTCTTTGCCAACTGCACAAAGCTGAACTCTTGATTTTCACTCTGATTATTATACGGGCTCTAGCTCACAGGCCTTGTTTAGGTTCCTCAAACATGCTTTTCCTCAAAATATCGTCATGACTTTGTATATGCTGTTCCCTTGGACAAACCTTACTTTTAACTTTTTTTTTTTAAAATCAAAGCTAATCCTTCAGATCTCAGCTAAATTTTTCTTTCTAAAAAACAGTTTTTGATTCCTCCCTTCAATAACTTCAGGAAATCCTACTACACTCTCTGATAATACTCTGTAACTCTATTTTATAGTACTTAACAAACAGTAATTGAATAATTGCTTCTGTAATAGTTCTTTAAGTTGTTTCTCCCCTGACAGAGGAACAGAAGCTTTGCCAGGGCAGGAACTGTGGCTGTTATAGTCAGTGAATGGAGATTATAGAGAAGAATTTAAATTCCAATTGAAAGGAATTTTTGAAGCATGAAACTCAAACCAAAGACATACTGATGACTAAGATAATAAAAGTAAGCATAAAGATTTGAAAAATCAACCTCCTATTTATACAATTATCTCTCATATAAAATTTTAAGTTAATTGATAGAGGTGATTCTTGTTTCATTTTCAATTATAAGCCTGAAAATCTTTATAATTTATTTTTACAAATATGCTGTAGATTTGTGTACTAAAAGACACTGAATTAGAAATTAGAACATCTGTATTCTAATTCTTACCATTAGCTGGATGATTACGGTACCTCTTTCATACACCTGTATCATTGTCAGAATGTGAGGTTTAAATAAAACCATGTATATAAGTTTTTTTTTTTTTTTTTTTTCTTTGGTACGCGGGCCTCTCACTGTTGTGGCCTCTCCTGTTGCAGAGCACAGGCTCCGGACGCGCAGGCTCAGCGGCCACGGCTCACGGGCCCAGCTGCTCCGCGGCATGTGGGATCTTCCCGGACCGGGGCACGAACCCGTGTCACCTTCATCGGCAGGCAGATTCTCAACCACTGCACCACCAGGGAAGCCCTATATAAGTTGTTTTGATGTTTAAAATATTTTATACTTTAGCTGTTATTGTTATCTCAACATTCTGAAGTATTTAAGAAATTGTAGTCATTGAATTAAAAGTTGGAGTTTTGTTATCAGAAATTTCCTCAAACATTTGTGATTTGAACATACCCTCTGGAGGCTAATAAATTAATGGACTTTTATATTATTATTTTTAGTATATTCTTGATTCTTACTTAAAAGTGTCTTCTCCCACCTTGATACTTTCCAAAGAATGCTACCATCTTGCTATTTTTTATTGCTTGGGGTTATTTTTGAAGACTTGGGTATATATTTCTTGGTTGGATCATGGCATACTCAGCTGTGAATGTAATGAGATCAATCCTAGGCATCCTCATATCAGGGTCCTCTTTTACAGCACCAGGTGTATTGGGATATCTACTCTACATCCAGACCATACTTCTGGTAACACACTGGCTTTTGATAAACGGATGTTGATAATAGTGAGTGTTGACCTGGGCCAACAATATTATTTTCAGCTAATTTTTTTCAGCTATTTGAACAAGATAAGGAGTGTGTCGCCACACATCAACAATAGCCAGAAGGAAAAAGATATGTTCTGTTTCTCACTAGAGTCACTTCAATGAGATGTCAATCAAAGTATGTTAGTCTAGTTGTCAGTACCCACACTAATACTGAAAGAAGCATTAAGCTTTACAAGACAATAAAGACAAGCTGCAGAGGTACCAGAAAGTCATTGGTTTTAATCTTAGTTAGATTAAATATTCATTTTGACAAACTAAAAAAAAAATACATCTTAAAAAAAATAACAGAAAAGCTGTTGATTTTCAGGTCATTTCTCTAAAGGATCAAGGGAGGAGGGACTGGCAACTATTCTCCTTAAATGCTACCTTAGTGTTGGTAGTTTGCAAATATGGAGCATTTATTGTTTGATTTTTGTGCCTTCCTTACAACCTAAGTTTGGCAGAAACCCTACAGCATATTCTCAGGGAAAAAGAAAAAAAATTTAGACATTTCAACCATCTGCCAGATATACCTATCAAATTATTCATTTCTCAGGCTGCTTAAGGTTATTTAAATTCATAGCTTTTCAAACTACTGACAAGGTTTGCACACTGTGAAGAAAATGAATATTGTTAAGGGTTAAATGGACAGCTTCACACTTTAAATGCATTATATATTCACCCCAGGCATTCTCCTACTGATTTTTCTCTTTATTGTTTTATTTTACGATCAGGAACTCTTCCTAATTGTGGACCATGCTGACAATCTGCATGACAATGGAAAGATTCAAACAAAAGTGACCCAGGTATAGGACAACAGTTGCATTATACCTAAGGAAACAAGATTTCACATAAATTTTAGATATACAAACAGGGCTTTGAGAAAGAAAGGTACACAAAGTTGAATCCACATTCTGCCTTGCTGGGCATATATACCCTACTCTATGCAATTTGCATGACTTGACATGTAGACAGGCAAGATCACCTTTAGAAGTGGTCGTCATTAAAATGCAGACTGTCTATCAAGAGAAATGGTCTCCCAGAAATCAATACCTTAAAAACCCTTGTGGCTAACTGTTCTGCCAGGCACTTTCAAATTTTTATAACACTGAAAATAGTGTACAGTAAGTAGAGGTTTCATTTCTTTGATTTCTTTTTATCACATTCTGTCAGTCCTCGATCAAATTTCATAACTCAAAGACATACATTTACCACCAGGGGTAGTTCAAAGGGATGTTGACCTTTGATTTACAAAACCCCTTAGATTTACTCTGTGCTTTTCCTGAGAGGTTCTCCCTTTCCACATACCACCAGAATTTCTTATACAAATAAGAAAAAGCCTGCTGAGTTCAGGACATGGCTAATGGCTGAGCTGGACCTTAGTCCCCCTGGTGGCCAAGGGGTCATACTTCATGATCCTGCTTTTTGTTGATTGGTTTGCAAAACTGGTTTGGGGAGAGATTGCAAAGTATTGTAGTAAACTCTGATGCAAAGGGGCAATCATGCTGTGAGTGTCTGACAAGTATTGCATGTTTGTAAATAATTACACTTGGACCACAAGATTTGGATTATGATGCCCTTATCATAAAACCTTGCTCTTTCCTGTCAGACACACTTGGCAAAAGACATTCTAATCCTCCTTCAGAACTAAATAAATCAGCTTAGGCCAGTTACTTAACTTTTCTGAGCCTTGATTTTTCTTACCTGTAAAATAGGGCTAATAATTCTCTCCAGGTCATAGAATTCCTGGGTACAATAAATGAGAGAATATATTACAAGGACTTGGATCCATGATTTTGTAGACTGTTGAAAATGAGAGCTGTGATATGATCATTGATATGATGATATCATTTTTCAAAATAATTGCTATAATGATAACTGATAGTTGTAAGGATAGTTCTCATCAGTTTCATGTAAAATAGAGTTACATTCTTAATTTATGAATTATGAATATTGTTCATTTATTAGAAGTCCTCAAGTTCAGATATATAGAAAGTGGGAATTGTTTTTATTTTTCCTTTTGTCCATAGAAAGAAGATTACAATTATGAAGAGCCAAGTCTAGGCAAGCTCACACAAGTCTGAAACTAAAACAATGTCCCTTTGCACTGAAAACAATATAAAACTGTGTGGTTATGATAGCACTCATTAAACCAAAATACTCAAATTTTATACAAAATATGCAGTGTTATATTAGATATTGTTGTTTCAGTAAAATTTGCATTACTTAGAGGATAATAAATAAACAAAAATGAGATTTCTACAAAGATTGGGGACATTTGGTTGCTTGCATAGACCTTGAAGTTCAGAGGCAGTAGAGCATACATGGGTTCTGGTGTCAGATGTTCAGAGTTTGGATTCTGGCTCCATCACTTGAAGGCGATTGTGACCAGGAAAAGATTCCTAAATATCTGTTTCCACATCTGCAATAGGGGGATAACAATAGCTTCCATCTTATAAGCTTTTTAGAGAACTACATAAATTCATATGTGTAAGTGTATGAAAGATAACTGACAGCCAATAATAATAATACTAGCTAACACTGTATGTTCTTCCTCCACATGCATTGTCCGATGGATGTTTGATGACATTTTTAAAACTAAAGAATATATCAGTTGAATATTCTCAAAATGCTTAGGCCTGGGATTATGGTTACTGATTGATCATCTTCAAGATAATGAGGAAAGAACAAATAGATGTTCTCTTCCACCCTTGAGCCTTAACAATAATCTTGATATAAGGCAATAATTAGGCTTCTGTTAGATACAAACAGGATTTCCTAAACCTGGAATACCTCGTACACTGAAATGGATTCTTGAAGGAAGTAGTAAAATGTATTTCTTTGAAGAACTTAAAAAATGAGTTTGTTAAAGGTGAGAAGGATGCTTTAGAAGTTGATTATACCTGCAGGCCAGCAGATGAAAGATTAGACTATTTTACTTTTCTTTTTACAAGTCATCTTCAGCAACATGGAGCAGACTGAGAAGACTTAGACCCTAGACTATTCTCCCCTATATCCTAGGGCAGATACTGTGGACACAGACCTATGTGTAGATTCTGAAAACCAGCAGTCAGAGGAGAATGTATGGAGTGGGGAGCTTTCTCCCTAATGTAACTGGCATTACATGATTGCAGGCTGGAATGGGAAGCAGTGTTTCTATAGTACTTATCCATTTTATCCCTCCTTTATCCTCTCCAAAACTATAAACAGCTTATAAAAATACACTCAATTCTGCAAGATAAAAGCAAACTAAAAATAATTATGTGAGCCTTTCTGGACTTTGGGGAGGTGAACTTGGTAGAGAGTGTCAGGGATGAGATTACTGCAAACAAATATTGGCTGTGTGGTCCTGCATAATTGATCGAAGTGGATGCTAAATTTTTCTAAAGGCTATCAAAAGGTAGAAAACACAGTTACCTAATTCAGGTATCCAAAAAATACAAACAAACAAGCCGATAAACAAAAAATAATGAATTTCAAGTAAAATATAACGATTCCTCTTTCTAGGTTCAAACAGCAGCCTTCTATTGCTCACAGAAATGGATTTCACAGAGTTGGCTGATTTTTATAATGCCCTTCAGTGTTGGCTAATGGTGGACAAAACAAGTGCAACATAAGCTACCAGGCAAGGGTTGGTCTGTCAGTGAGTACCAGGGCTCCAGTATGTGGTTGGGATCCAGAGGCCACACTCTCTTCCCTGGTTAGGGGACTATGATGAACAAAGCAAAGGTGCAGACCTAATGGCATTAGGGAATTTCTCAGGTGAAAAAATAGGGACTAAGGTAGAGGAAAGAAGACAGAAATCCAGTTATCCAAACTGGGGCACAAGATGAAGATGCTGTCTGAGGAACAATGCCTAATTCCAGTTATAGAGCTGAGAGACAAGGTCAGAGTCAAATCAGAAGTGAGAGATTCAGGATGTGTAGTTCCCAAACAGTTGGCTAGGAAGGATTTATTAAGTCCATTCTGATTCAAGTGAGAGCAGTGCTAGAATAAACTTAGAGGTTGAGGTACAGCAACCCTAGCTGGAAGGCGTGACAGAGTATTATTGTAAGATATTATGAGAGTACTTGTTCTGCCTTTCTTTCGAAACAAACCTAAAATCTCAACAGACTCAAATAGAGAATACTGTAAATGGACATGAACACATTAAAATTTTTCAGAAGGCAATTTGAAGTTATTCCTTTGTCATTAAGCTTGTTTTGACTACTTGTTTTGAGGCTCTAATAACTTTGATACAACTCCAAGATGTGCCACTATTTCAGAAACCCTATAACTTCTTCATTATCTACACTTCTATTATGATTCAATTTGCCTTCTAAAGCCCTTTAGTCTTTCTTTTTGCTATTTCATTGCTTCCCTTCCCTACTACTTATTCTATAAAGTATTGCTTTTTCACACTTTGACCATATTATTCCTGCTTACAGTATAGGACAATAAAATTTATTATTTAACCCAGGTGAAAATATTACTTCATCTGTTTTCTATCACATTCTATATAGTTATACTCAATATTTTAATTATCCTCTGTTGCTTTAGTGTATTGTGGCAGGCTGTGCAGAAATTAAGTAACACAGCCCAATAGGTACAGCGATAAAGAAAAATAAGTTTATCTAACGTATTGAAAAAATATCTCTTCTGAGGACTGATCTAAAGAAAGCAAAAAGGAAAACTCAAATATATATTTTTAAATTGCTGTCATCACATAGGTGGCACTGGTAGCAAGGGAAATCATTTTGTGCTTTAGAAAACAATGGTCTGCTGCTACTTTTTCTTTCTTGGGTAAGAAAATTCCCCTGAAGGTATACATATGAGGGTGAAGTTCAATAACATTTGGAGTTGCCTGACTTGGTGTCAGTTTGAAATTTCAGATTTCTAAATAAAATTGACAAAGTCATTTATAGAAACTTCACATTTTTATCCTTGGGACTAATAGCAGCAGGGAATAGAAGCATCTAACCAGCAAGATAGAAAGAAAGGTCCTATGATGCTTTGTGATTTTTAAATGAAAATAATAGAAGATGAAAGCAAATCTTTATTTCGTCTTATTTGTGATGCCTAATAATTATGCTTGAGGGGATAAAAATACTCACTGAAAAAAGAAACATTTAAAAACTTGATAGGCTAAGCTATGCCGATTCAGGCTTGACTACAATTCTTTGTTAATCCTTTTAGAAAAGGATCTTCTGAAAATGGCTTGAGGTTGAGTTATTTTTATTTTCTGGTAATTCGTTTATTCAATATTGAGCAACATTTTACAATTACTATATTCAAGGAAAGCAATGGAAGATACAAGAAAAAGATATGGTGTCTATTTTGTCTGTAAATGAGAAAATATATTCTTACCTTTGTAATCTAAGTACTTAGCATGCTATTTATAAAGTAGGCACCCAAATTTTGTTGAATTTTAATGAAGAATCTCAGTCTGGTAAGAGAAAGGAATAGTTGCAATATGCTAAGAAAAGTCTGTAATAGTATGCATGGAACACAATGGATGCACAGAGAAAGAAGTTCACGCTCCTACTCACAGAAGTCAGCCCAGGTAAGAGGAGAGTTGAGCTGAGTTTTACAGGAGGTGTAGGTGTTTATCCATGAGTTAAGGGAAGGGAAGAACAACCCTTGATACGCAAGATGCTTGTATTGTAAATCCATCTTGTGTTGTTTGTATCACTGACTTTTAAAATTTAGAAGGTATCTTCTAGAATAAAGTGAAAACAAATGACAACTTATCATATTTGGAAAAAGATGAAAGATGTTTAGAAAAAGTAAATGTGGGGCTTCCCTGGTGGCGCAGTGGTTGAGAGTCCACCTGACGATGCAGGGGACGAGGGTTCGTGCCCTGGTCTGGGAAGATCCCACATGCCGCAGAGTGGCTAGGCCCGTCAGCCATGGCCGCTGAGCCTGAGCGTCCGGAGCCTGTGCTCGTAAACGGGAGAGGCCACAACAGTGAGAGGCCCACGTACCGCAAAAAAGGAAAAAAAAAAAAAAAGTAAATGTGCTTAACAAGTAATACAATATTCAAGGCATCAGGAAAACACAAACCAAAACAAATGAGATGGCATTTGCAAGTACTGACAAGACTTTTAAAATCATAAATCCAAGATTGGTTGAAAAAACCAATAAAATGGAAAACATTTCTGGAAGAAATTTTGTCAAGCTAACTCATGACACACTTTAAACATATTTGACCCAGCAATTCTACTTCTAGGGGTTTATATAACCCAGGTATGTACCAATATTTATATAACAATGGCATCATTAAATACTTATTTATAAAAAAGTAAAAGCACACCAAATATCCAACAATAACAATGGTCAAGAAACTTGAATACGTCATCTAAAGAAATACTACCCAGAACTTGAACAGTATGTCTTTTAAAACATTTGATGTCAGAGAAGGTTGCTGAAAATATAATATTAAGTAAATAAAAAGGATACACAACAGCATATATGTAATGACATTGATGTATTCAAGCAAATGTATCTATTGCAACATCCACTCTATTCAGCCAACAGCAATGGTCTTGATTTTGGATTCATGAGTAAAGATTCAGTTCCCCCAGCAGCAAGATTACCTTGTGTTAAGAAAGGACATAAAACAGGCAACGCAATAAACCCTGTTTACCTGGAGACCAACGATTCTCCCTTCATTCCACAAATTATTTCCCTCCCTCTATGTACATACCATTTCTCCAATCAAGAGGTGGAGATATATCCTTTCTCCTTGAATTGGGCTGAACCTTTAACTGCTTTCTGGTATTCTGGGATTTTGAGTCTAAGCATCATGAAAGCCTGGCAGTTTATGTTTCTTCCTTACTGTGACGTGACTGCTAAGAAGCTACATGGATAGCTTCATGTCATGAATCAAGGTGCCAAGATCATAGCCCCAGCTGAGTTTCTGGGGAATATTAGCATCAGCCATGTGAATGTCAATACTCCATCCCCAGTTGAGCTGTCCAGGCTGATGCTACAAGGAGCAAAGTTGGGCTTTCCTCCTGCCCTGTCCAGATGGCAAATAAATGGTGCTGATTTAAACCACTAAGTTTTGATACACGGCAGTAGAAAAACAAAACAAGAGATAACTCCATAGTGGAGCTGAGATCTGAATTCCCTTCCACGAGACTTTTGAATGTCCCATCCACTTCAACCACTTTGCATTTGGGATCCGCATGGATACAAAATTCTAGACTCGTTGGGTATCAACCACCTCAGTTCAGGGATGCTAACAGATCTATGGTGACTTCAGCTTTTGTGCCTTATAGTTATGAGGAATACATGATTAACTTCCATTTACTAGTACAACCACATTTCATAAATATCATTACTCAATAAACAATCTGGGCAACAAGTTTCAGGTGTTTGGAGATCCTGTACATGCTACTTTGGACAGCTTCTTACTTTTCTGGGATCTTAGTATATTCCAAAAAGTTCCTTGAATTATCATTAAAAGGAGTATTCAATCAAAGGACAAATCCTCAAGTGTCACGAGGTAAAGGAGGTAACTGCTGTTTATTCTTTCTTTCCATCTATCTAACTGTATTTATATTGGGCTCCTTCAGGCTTTCACTGAGTGACCTCTCTGTGACAGAAAGCCAGATTCATTTTTTCAGGAGGCAGTCACTTCTTTTTTGACAACTTGTGTTTCTACACTGATTACCACGCAACAGTAAAACCCTATTGGGTTGGTGCCCGGGCTATTCCTCCTATCTATAAATGGTGAATGGGTGACCAGATTGGTAGGTTAGGGAAACATGTCAGGGATGCTTTACACAGACTTTCTGCCCCATTTCTCTAAAGAGCCAGGAGGACAGCAGGAAGCATTCTGCTCTGCTCCTCCTTGACGGCATTTGTCAGAATAAGCCATGCTACCTGGGAAGGCCTGTGGTGATACATTACTGCCTGTGACTGTATAGACATGTCTGTTTAATTATGGGGTTTCTTATTAGGAAGTCAAATATTGTCCCATATCTAGTCAACATTCTTCAATATAAAATTTATGGGGGTGACCATATATGTTGTTGTCTGTACTCAGAGACTTGAGAATGAGCGATGGTACCAAATAGAATAAACAAGTGTTATTGTTTAGGCAATACCAACTTTAGCACCAATAAAGCTGATATATATATTCTGTCTGATTTGTTCTTGTGGTTTATCACTTAATTGAGTCAGGCCTTATGATGGGAAGAATAGTGTTATTTTTTTGATCCCTTAAAATCCTAAAATTGATAATTTCTTTAAATTTTCTAGCTTTCAGAGCAATGCCTTCCAAAAGTGAAATACTTAAACTAGTCAGTGTGAAAAAAAATCTGGAAAATTATACTGTCAATATTGCTTTTCTTCAAAGGGTAAGATTTTAGGCTAATTTCAGTATGAATTAACTATATATATTGAAATTATATATATATAAATATGTATATATATGGAGAGAGATATTCCGTGTTTGAATTTTTACAAGTATTTCATTTTTACAAGTATTTCTTTGATAATCAGGAAAAAGAAATTAAAGAAAAAAGTCTCATGATAAGCAATGAGTATGCTTATTATGTAACAAGCCTTACATTATCTCACTTAATCCTATTAAGAACATATGAAGAAGATCTCATTTCCCTGTCTTATTAATAAGGACACTGAAGTTCAAAGATATTGTGCCCAGGTAATGATGAAACCAGAATTTGAATTTAGGCCTATTTGGGCCCACAGTCCACGTGGTTAATTGTGGTGTTATGCTGCCTTACTCTTCAGCTCATGATGGCTGATAATTGAGTTGGGAATTGATAGCTCATTTCTCATTTCACTCTATGTTATATGGTTGGTTCCTGTGTGAAGGTAAGTGCACCTGAGCTCAGGTCTCAGATCAGCAGTGAGCATTCATTTCTAATTACCAAGAATATCTAGTATCATATTTTCATAGTCATAGAACAATTCCTTCACATCTAACATACACACTCCAATCTCAGTGGAAATTTTACTATGTCTTGCTTTCTATTTAGTCCTCATAGGACTGATTTACATGTCTTGGATATAGCATTTTACATATTTAGCTGTTTCTCAATTTTGTAATATTCAGCACATTGTCTGTTGGTTTTGTTTTGTTTCATAACTTACTGTAGAATCAACAAATGTGTGGATGCACATGAGTACAAGATTGATTAAGCACAACGTACTACATTCAATCATGTGTGCTGACAATCGGAATTAAATTTCACACCAAATCTTGTTTTCCATGTAATAGCTCACTTATCTTTTTAAGGGAAAATTTACTTATGCCTAAAGATCAGCTGTGAATTAATTAGATTTAGAGAGGCCAGAATGAAGGCCTATGGAAGTAACTGTGTGATCTTTTACCTATACTACAGATGTTATTCATTCAACTCTAAAAATATTCTTCTTAAAAATAGATGAGTTTTATTGAAAAGAAAATGAACCTACACTTGGAAAATATGTATTGATTTTTAAATATTAGTGTTTTAATTGGCATTGGAATACTCTTTGCTTTGGACTCAGAATAGGAAACTGATCTTACTCTGAAGTAAGTTGCTGTGTAGTGATCAGCTCTGAAAGAAAGTGGTGAAAATCAAGAAAAGCTGCTAGGAGGAATGAGGTTGAATGAACGCAATACCAATAACATGAATGCTGCCCATTGGAAGGAGGGCATTTGGGGTGCCTTTCTAGCTTACCTACTGAAATTCTTACTTAGTCATTCTACACCTTGATTTTATCCATTATGAAGTAAAGATGATAATAAGGAATGCATTCCGTAGGAAAACTTTAAAGAAAACAGAATTGTTTTGAAATTTCTTATGATCAAATATAGCACAAATTTTCATAAATATATTGATATTAATTTTTGAAACAGAAATATAATGATAATAGCCATCCAAAGATTGTCCCTTTAACTAATTTGTCTACTAAGTTTAAGTATGGCCAGTTGTTATATATTTTAAAAGTTCACGTAAATTTCCACTAAAGATTATGACTTGCATACTTTGAAATATTATTTTTCTTTAAGTGACAACTTATTTCTCTAGTAAACAGATATTTAATGCACAGAGTACAGATAAAGAGAGTTACTTCTTACCCATAGGAGTTCATTATCTTGTTGGGGGGTATAAGCATCACCCTGTCAGGAAAAAAATGGATTCTTTATGAATGAAAATTGCTTAGGTTCTCTAGGTTGAAGCAAAATGAAATGCTTTTCTTCTAGAATGATTAGGCAACTTGTGAAAATTTGATAAAAGGTTTTTCTCTTGTGCAATTCCTATTTTTAAAAAACTCTATGTTGCTTATGTTTAATACAAAACATCATATATTAAAGTAGTAAAAGTTCATCTAGTGCCAAACACTTAGAGGTTTACAAATATTTTGGCACAAAGAGCTAGGGAGTAGAGGGTTCACAGCAAGGGGTCAATGCTTTTTCCCCCTTGACTCAAAATGAGCTGGTGTTTATTGTTTAATGTAGAATGTTTTTAAAAATATAATGAAAAAATGAAAGCATTCTCTTTTCCAGAGCATTTTACTTTAGTCTTAGATCTCAACTTTAAAAAAAAACCTTGACATAAAAATTGTATTAATAATTCATGGACTACATTAATGGCTGAGTTAAAACTTTAACAAGTTGGTATTACAAAACTGTCAAAAACGTAACAGCCCTGCCTTCTTTAATTTCAACTGCTTCTGATGAAGCGTAGGGAAATGCCTTATTGGTGTGCAGTGTTACCAATTATCTGACAGAGCCAGAGTGTATTTCCAGCTAATCAGAAATAAGAGTGCAGAATTAAATCTCCCGTGTGAAACTCATCATTTACATATTTATGATTCAGAAATGATAATAAGGCTAATGAGAAACTCACATACTGCCTTTAAAAGTCAAGTCAATCTACAGTTAATTTTCAACAGATAAAGCTCCTCATACATGGTTGCAGAAAGATGATGTCTGTTGATAACAATTTATTTTAATTAAACATTACAAGTTGTATAGACATATCCATACATCATATAAGGGGGTTTGTTTTTTTAACTGCCACCTTTGGGCTAAGACTGAGATACAAGGTTAGTGAAAATGGGTGTAACACGAGGAGTTTATACAAATAAAATGCTTTAGGGAAAATGGTGATAAAATATGCCTGCATGCACACACCTAACCCCAGCACTGCTTTATATGTGTCTGCGAGGATCAGAGAGGAGGTGACCAGTTGTAGTTTGTGAGGGCTCTTTAAAGCTGTTGAAAGCTTGGAGCTGTGTGTTGCATATACATTTCTGAGTTGAGGCAATACGTCGTATGCTATGATTAAGCTCATTAAGTGACACTATCTTCAGAGCCAAGGCATTTGAATATGCTCACTGCTGCAACATCATTAACAAAAGAGATGACATGCTCCCACCCTTACATCCACTCTCACTAAGAAATTCCTTACACAAGTCATTAATTTGTTGATGCTGGCAGATGACCCTTTCTGTGTATAATATGGGTTTTAGTTCTCTGTGGGTGTTCTTATTTGTGCAAGTATTTGGGGGCACTTTAGCAGACCTTATTTTCAAAGCATACTTTTTTCCTTTGAGGTGGCTTTAAAATAAACTTGAATTGAAAAGTTTTAGTACCATAAAGTGTGCTTATTTCTATTTTACTCTCCTTTTAAGCTCATATCCTAAGAATTTTTGCATTGAATAACATTGCCCTGTGAGAAAGAATAGAGACTTAGTGTTTTTCAGCTCTGTTACAGTGCTGTGTAACACCTACTGTTTTCAACATCATTATGATGATAATAAAATAATAAAGAATAACAATAACTTATATAGTCATGGGAACAAGAGAGGACAAATATAGCTCTAGAAAAGGAAAACATCATCATATCCACATTGCTGTATTCGTTTTCTATTGCTGCATAAGAAATTACAACAAATAGTGGCTTAAACAATACACATTTATTACTTCAGTTTCTTTGTGTCAGAACTCTGAGCACAGGCTAACTTGGTTCCTTGCTCAGGGTCTAATAGGCTGCAATCAAGGTGTCTATTGGACACCTCTGAGGCTCATTGTCTCTTCCAAGATAAAATAGTTATTGGCAGAATTCAGTTCCTTTTAGTTGTAGGACTGAGGCTGTAATCTCCTAGAGGTTATCTACAGTTCCCTTCTATGTGGTCCTGCTCCATAGACAGTTCACATCATATCAGCTTGCTTATTTAAAGTCAACAGAGGAGTCTACTGCTCCAGTCCACTAACACAGTGTCTTATGTAATGCAACATCATCATAGGAGTGACATCCCATCATCTTTGCCATATTCTATTGGTTAGAAGCAAGTCATAAGTCTTGCTCTCACTCAAGAGGACAAGTTTGTGAATCATTGTGGGTGACCTTACAATGTGTTCAGTTGTCCATCACAGTCACTGAAAGGCAGCACAGAACACTGTGTTAAGAATATAGACCCTAGCTTACACATGCTCAAATATCAGCTCTATCATTTACTAGCTACGTGACATTTGCAAGGTACTTAGCCATTGTGTGCCTCATTTTTTTTCATGCTTAAAAGAAGGCTAATGATGAGATCTGTACCTAATCTTGTTGTGAGGATTAAGTGCATTAATTCATTTTAGACACTTAGAACACTGCCTGGTACATAGTAAGTTCTCGATAAATATTACTGTTGCTGACTATTATAGTGGAGTAAACAATTCTCATTTCCATATTCTTTAGGGAAGACATAACACTACATACATATATATATGTATATGGAAACCTTCCAGTGAAATGACAAAAGTCATACTTTACCACTACATTATTTCCTTTGTGCCTACCAAGATATCTATGATTTTAATCATTGAGTTTATTATTTGTGCTATGCCCTTGTATCTTGACTTTTGGAGGTTACCCCATGAATAAAGTTTATGCCCTGAAACCTCATTTGCTCCAAACATAGCAATGCTAGATAAAATTAAAAACAAACAAACAAAAAACCAACAACAAAAAACAAAAACAAAATTGATCCAAGTGGAGTAAAAAAAAAAAGTCATGCCTAAGATAAAAGACCTGGAAAATGTTAAGCAGCTGTCAAGGAAGAAATGACTCTATAACTAGAAGCAGGAAGAGATACCTAGAGTATGGCTATATGGACCAAAGGTGACTGAAAACATTCTACGTAAAACAGGGCTGAAGCTAGGCTAGGGTCTTGAAACTAGGGACTGAGTTTGGACTTCTCCTGCCAACCTCAACTATGATGGCAGGTGAGGAAAAACAAATCTATTTTTTATATGAGAAATGAACTAAAACATACACAGACACACACACACAAGCTAGACAGGCAAAAGGAAATATGGAGAGACCCTTTACATCAGAATCTAAAAAAAACTGGCTTGATGTCTCTGTGCTTGAATCTGCAACCTTCCCAATAACCCACAAGGCAGTAGAAAACCTCAACTGGAATTATAAGGTCTGGTTACGGAAAGGGGGACTGGAAGAACTGTGGAAACAAATGCAGAATCACCTGGCCATTTGGAATAAGCACAGAGGGAAAGAGAGAGAAAAAATTATAAATAAAAACAAAGGCAAATAGCCTCCACCTAAAATGAATTTACAAACAAAAATGTTAAAATACACTTAGAAATATAATACCAAAAAAGATAAGTAGAACATGAATTTACTGCAGCGAAAATTAATTTCACACAAACTTTTTTTTTTTTTTTTTGTGGTACATGGGCCTCTCACTGTTGTGGCCTCTCCCATCGTGGAGCACAGGCTCCGGACACGCAGGCTCGGAGACCATGGCTCACGGGCCCAGCCACTCCGCGGCATGTGGGATCTTCCCAGAACGGGGCACGAACCTGTGTCCCCTGCATTGGCAGGCAGACTCTCAACCACTGCGCCACCAGGGAAGCCCCCATACAAGCATTTTTAAAAAGTATAAAAAAAGCATTTTATTGTGGCCAGTGAAATAAAAGTAAGACATGACTTCCATAAAAAATACAAAAATTTGAAAAAAAATACAGATAGAAATTAGACTAGAAAAGGTTAATAGAATATGAATTAATTTAAAATATTTGAAAATAAAATTATTTATTTAAATAAAAAATAAAAAGGATAAAATTTAGAGTTAACACAGTAACAAGAAATGAGTGAACTGGAAGGTATACTAAGGCTTTTTAAAGAAAAAATATAAAGAGATTTTAATAAAAGCAAAGAAAGATTTTTTTTAAATACAAAAGAACATTTAAGAGACATGAAGGATAGACTGAGAAACAAAATTTGTCTAACAGGAGATTTGGAAATAATGAATGGCAGAAATAATGACAGCATATATTTGAAGAAATAATTATTGAGAGTTTTCTAGACTTAAAGGGAGACATGAATTTCCAGTTTAAAAGTTCATTTCAATTGCAGCTCTATTTACAATAGCCAGGACATGGAAGCAACCTAAGTGTCCATCAACAGATGAATGGATAAAGAAGAGGTGGCACATATGTGCAATGGAATATTACTCAGCCATAAAAAGAAATGAAATTGAGTGATTTGTAGTGAGGTGGATGGACCTAGAGTCTGTCATACAGAGTGAAGTAAGTCAGAAAGAGAAAAACAAATACTGTAGGCTAACACATATATATGGAATCTAAAAAAAAAAATGGTCATGAAGAACCTAGGGGCAAGATGAGAATAAAGACGCAGACCTACTAGAGAATGGACTTGAGGATATGGGGAGGGGGAAGGGTAAGCTGTGACAAAGTGAGATAGTGGCATGGACATATATACACTACCAAATGTAAAATAGATAGCTAGTAGGAAGCAGCCGCATAGCACAGGGAGATCAGCTTGGTGCTTTGTGACCACCTAGAGGGGTAGGATAGGGAGGGTGGGAGGGAGGGAGACAGAAGAGGGAAGAGATATGGGGACATATGTTTATGTATAACTGACTTTGTTATAAAGCAGAAACTAACACACCATTGTAAAGCAATTATACTCCAATAAAGATGTTTAAAAAAAAAAAGTTCATTTCAAGTACCAAGCTGCATTTTTTAAGGTAAAAGTAAGTCCATACCAAGGAACACTATAGTAAAATTATATAAAGTCGAAAACAAAAGAAACAATGTTGAAGCTGAATGGAAAGGAAAAAAACAAGAGATAACTGAACAAATGGGTATCATCAGCAACAGTAATTTCTAGAAGAAAATGATGTATTTGCTTTAAATAATCAGTTAACTATTTCTTTGGATTTACTCTGTGTTCTAATTAATCTGTATATCTTTTGATATGGCTACTATTATTATTCCCATTTTACAAATGAGGGAATTGAGGCCCTGAGAAGTTAAGAGACTTTCCTAAACTTATATAGCAGTTAAAAGGTAAAAGATATTTATCTTATGTTTTTATAACCAGCTTAATTGTTATTTGACAGTAAGGACTAAATCAATATTTTCCAAGATCATATAACAGAAAGAATTTAGCACCCTACGTCACTCAAATAACTCTTGGAAATTGCACTTAATTAAGAAGATGAGTGAACCCAGAGAGAATGCATAGGATGTAAGTAAGAACAGAAGCATAGAGCTTGACAAATGATGTCAGTAAATTTGCTTAACTGTAAATTTGATTTACAGTCAAATTTTACTGACTGTAAAGATAATAACTATTTTCTGAATTTAAAAAGGTAAAATAAAAACTGAAATATTAAGATGTGTTAATTGGGATGATAGTTATAAAGGAGAGTTAAAGCATAGCAAGTTTTACTGCCATTTTGGGAGGAAGACAAAAATACTGAATAACAGTTGACTTTATTAGATAAATATGTCAAGAATATATATTAAAATTATATTCTAAAAAATATATATATTATAACTTACATATATTATATATTATAAATTCCTGGTAGTATATGGATAAAAGAAGATTATGGGTTGTAGAAAACAGTACTAATAGTGGCAGAGAAGGAAAAAAAGAAGGGTAAACCCAAAATGCACAATAAAATGGTGGGAAAAGTTAAACAATATCATCACAATAAATGTAAATGGATTATATACACCTACTAAAGTACAAAAAGACTTTTTAATAGGAAAAAACTTATCTAGCTATACCTGCTTTAAAAAAATCACAACACAAATAAAACCACATTGAAATGTGCCTAACAAAAAAATGGCAAAGGATATACTGAACAAAAACTGTTCAGAAGAATGCTATTTGCCAACAAAATAATAGGTAAAATTAAGGCAAAACATTAACATAGATTAAAAAGTATATGGCGTAATAATCAAAATAAAATTTACATAGAAGGCATAAAAATTATAAAATTTTATGTACATAACATAATTAAGAAATCAATAAAGTGAAAAATTTATCAGACACCGATAAACCAAGCAGTTAAAGAAATCGTTAAGCTCAACATATTTTTATACAAAACTGACTATAATTTTAAAGAAATGATTATTCACAAAACACATTTTTAACTGTAAGGCAATTAAAATAGAAAGCAACACTTAAAAGATGGATTTAAAAAATAATTTATGCTTCAAAATTTTAAAAGCTTTCAGAAATAACTTAGTTTCTTTGAAACTTCACTTCCTTGAATGCTTTTTATAAATCTACATGTAGTATTTTATATTCCTTTTCTTTTTTCAGTTTCATCTTGTTAAACACTTGGCCCTTTTGTTTCAACCTGACAAAATCATCTTAGATATTAACTCACTCTATAACCAGTGTAAATTTTATTCCTCCATGATTGGTGTCAGTTTCTATATTAATAAAAATCTCTTCCATACACTCCTTTGAATCATTTATAAAAATGATAAATCAAAATTGAAAAATGTTAACAGAAAGGACAGAGACTTAAACTAATGTATCTAATTAGTGACGGAATAATGCATTAACCCTTTCAGATTATAAAGATTTGTATATTAATTATCTCTTTTTTATTCTCTGATACTGCATAAGATAGGAGTAATATAGCTTCCCTTTTAAGACTGTGCCCAATTATGGCCCTAAACTTTTTTTACTTATCCATAACATGACCAAGAAAACGTTGATTAAAAAGGAAAAAGATTTTGCTAAAGGCTTAAGGGAGCAAAGAAGAAGTAGACAATAATACATGCATCTTCTGACATGCAGATATAACTTGTTTTTTGAGGCATACAGATTTTTCTTTGTTGACTTAGGATACAACAACAACAAAAAAAAGAGAGCGAGAGAAAGAAAACTTTCCAGAGTACTGACTTTCCAGTTCCTTATTTCCTTACTTGTAGGATAAATACTAATCATAAATTTCACCTCTAAGGAGTATCCTCAGACATCTAGATCCATTAGTAAAGGTCAAGAAAGAGAGCAATTTTATCCCCCTTACAATTTTGTGACTGATTCTCTAACTTTGTATACCTCATCAAGATAGCTATATTTTAAGAGATCAAAATAACAATAATATTCCAAAAGAGTTCCACTCATATGGTCATGGAGGAAATTATTCCAGAAATACAGTGCATTATTTAGGTGTTAAGGAGCTTAGGTACCAATCCTGACTGGAGTCAAGCACTGTAGTGTGAGTCAGAGCAAGAACAAGATTTTCCCCTCTCTGGGCCTAAGTTTTCTCATCTCCAAATCATGGGGTTGGGCTAATTTAGGTATAAGGCTTCTTCTTATTCTAATCTTTTGCTGGGCTATGATCTTCCCCACTGCACCCCATCTGTTCAAAGCTTGGCTCCCCATAAAACTCAGAAAAACATTCTCTCTCTATATCTCAGCTATCTAGAAAAATTTCTTCTTCTTCTTCCTCTTTTTCTTCTTCTTTTTGTAAATACCTCTTGGCAGGAATATCTCCATTTTTTCTGATTTAAGCTCATGGTCTTCTTCCTTTAGCGGCTTGGGTCTCCCTTTTCATGGGTGTCCCAATTGTGTATCTGGTTTCTCTGCAGCTATGTTTAGTTGGTTGGCTTTTTTACTTTCTTGATAGAGAATTAATTCCTCTCTGGCCTCTCAGTCTTTGTGAGGCAAATAAAGATTTCCTTTTATTGCTTGAATTGTCATGTAGGATGGTTTCTGCTATTTCCCTAAGCCTCTTGAAGGTAGGTTTTTAGCCAAATGCAATTATTCCCAAGTGCAATCGGCTACATGACCTCAATCTTCTTCAAGCATATCCTTAGCCTACAGTGCTCTGCTGACCCTGCAAAGCTTTTATAATCCCTTCTCTTAAATATGCACTTCCAGAGGTAAATCATTAACTTTCCACTCAAATTGCTGTATCAACAACTTTTGTTCACATACATTAAAGGACATCAACTACCTGACATAAGCATTCAAGTCCTTGTTGCAGTAAGGTGATATCCTATGACATCTGTGGAATTTTACTGCCTGGTCATCTCCCTCTTCAGTATGCTATGAATTGGTGGGAAACATAACTAAATCTAAAAAAGTCAACTGTAATTTGGAAGATTTGTATAATAGATTCTAAGTATATATTATATATAATATAGTTATATATATAATATATATAATATTATATATAATATAGTATATAATATATTAATAAGTAGCAGCTATTTTTTATTTGCTAGTGAAATACATACCTTGTCTTAGAGGGGTAGTGACATTTTAACTTGTCAATTAAGAGTAATTACACAGTAGAGGGAGAAAAGAATGACAGGATATAGCATGAAAGTAAGAATAAATAGGTTGTGCTTAGAACATGTAGAGAAGTATTACATGATGAGGTTAAAATGATAGGCTGGTAAATATTATCAAAAATACAATCTTAAAGAGTTATAGTGAGGACTTCCCTGGTGGCACAGTGGTTGAGAGTCTGCCTGCCGATGCAGGGGACATGGGTTTGTGCCCCGGTCTGGGAAGATGCCGCGGAGCGGCTGGGCCCGTGAGCCATGGCCGCTGGGCCTGCGCGTCCAGAGCCTGTGCTCCGCGACGGGAGAGGCCACAGCAGTGAGAGGCCTGTGTACCACAAAAAAAAACCCACAAAAAACAAGAGTTATAGTGAAAGGCAAACTTTTCCTTTGAGGAGAGTAACATAATCAGGTTTGTGTTCTAGTATGATCATGAAGAGGATAAACTGGAGGGAAAGAGACTGGAGGTGAGATAAAGTTAGGAAATGTGAACTGACGTAGTAACAGAGGAGAGGAGAAAAAGATGCTTTAGGAGTTGATAATCACCAGATATGGAGATGACAAAGAGACACCTAGAGGAATTGAGAGGGTGAGGCCATGTCTTATTGTTTTTTTTGATTTGAGGTTTCTCTCTATTTTATTTTTTAATTGGAGTATAGTTGCTTTACAATGTTGGGTTAGTTTCTGCTATACAGTGAAGTGAATCAGCTATATGTATACACGTATCCCCTCTTTTTTAGACTTCCTTCCCATGTAGGTCACCAGAGAGAACTGAGTAGAGTTCCTTGTGCTATACAGCACATTCTCATTAGTTATCTGTTTTATACATAGTAGTGTATATATGTCAATCCCAATCTCCCAATTCATCCCACCACCACCACCCCACCACCTCACTTTCCCCCCTTGGTGTCCATATGTTTGTTCTCTACATCTGTGTCTCTATTTCTGATTTGCAAATATATTCATCTGTACCATTTTTCTAGATTCCACATATATGCATTAACATATTATATTTGTTTTTCTCTTTCTGACTTACTTCACTCTGTATGACAGCCTCTAGGTCCATCCACATCTCTACAAATGACCCAATTTCGTTCTTTTTAATGGCTGAGTAATATTCCATTGCATATATGTACCACAACTTCTTTATCCATTCATCTATCAATGGACATTTAGGTTGGCACATGAAAACATGCTCAATATTAGTAATTATTAGAGAAATACAAATCAAAACTACAATGAGGTATCACCTCACACTGGTCAGAATGGCCATAATAAAAAAATCTACAAACAATAAATGCTGGAGAGGGTGTGGAGAAAAATGAACCCTCTTGCACTGTTGGTGGAAATGTAAATTGATGTAGCCACTGTGGAGGTTCCTTAAAAAACTGAAAATAGAACTACCATATGACCCAGCAATCCCACTCCTGGGCATGTACCCTAAGAAAACCATAATTCAAAAAGACACATGCACCCCAATGTTCACTGCAGCACTATTTACATGTCTTATTGTTTAGTAAACGAGTAGATGGTGAAGTTATTAGCATAATTAGAAAATTGAAAAGAGGTGCAAGCTTATGGGAACCAAGGGAAGACATGATTTCAACTTTAGCAGTGTTGAATTTGACTGTAAATAAAAATGTGAGTATTAGGAGAAGGCTGAGATGTAGAGGTATGGAGTTTGAAAGGTGGCTGAAAAACAAAGACACTCCATGTTAATAATTGTGTTTATAAAATGAATGACAGTCTTTATGGATACAGAGTTTAGATGTCACTATTATTAGCAAAGTCACTTACATTTACTTCTTAAAACCAAAGACAACTAAGTCTGTAAATGCTGTAATTGTATGTTCATTTGACTCCAAGAATGTAAACTTTTTAAGATCCATATTATTAAAGTGTCCTCAGCATGCTCCAATAACACATTTGCATGCTTTAAACACATTGCTTAAAATAATAAATATAGTGCGTGAGGGCAAATTACATATTAAAACTATTAGACAACATATAAGACCAAGATACTCTTAATTGCTTATTGTTTTTCAACCAAGAAATTCTGTCTTTAGAAATTTTGATTAAATTTGACTGAAATGTCTTAAGTGAAAAATGTAGTGTTTCTTCCAATATCTGATTTATTTATCTATTTTTAGAGTGGCAGGGAGTTTCTGTTTCTGCAGGGCACCTCTGTGCTTCAAATCCCTACACTCAGTCTTGATGATTTCTTTGAACCTGTGCCTATTCTATTTTTCCACATTTCTTCATTCTATTAGATCTCAATTTTTTGCCTTTTATAAGGAGTAGTAGCATAAGACTTGGTGTAAGGTAACTATCTACTGATTTTTTTGACATAACAGAAATAACATTACTAGACATGTAGCATATTAATATTACTAATATCATTAATTCACACTCTTAAAAATTCCTTTGCGATTCCTTTCCTCAGAAGATTTACAGCACTCATTCTTTCATATAGAATCCTGGTACCACACACTTTTGGTTCATCTTCTATTATCCCGAGCTTGATAAACCATAACCACTCACCCAAAATCATATTCATCATATATATTTTTAGCTACCTTTTTTTGTTTCACCTGAGTCTTTCAGGATATACTCAGAGGGCCTCAAGTTCACACCAAATAAGCCCATTAAAATATGTCCAAAAAAGAGAAATTTCCTTCTTGAGAAAAATTCTGGGAGTGACCTCCTAAAAATAACACTTTCTCTCCTAGTTCTAACATTACATATTATTTAACAGTCTCATCGTGTGGCAAATTATAGTGAATAAAAATTTTCTCAATCTATGAAATTCTATTAGGTGGTTTTTCCCCTTAAATATGCTCCAAAACTAAAAAGTAAAACATGGGTCACTTAAATTATTCATTTTGTGGGAATGAGATATATTACAAGAAACATTCTCTAAGCAATTGATAACAAAAACATAAAAGTGGTTATTTCCTTTCAAGAACAAATTCTATGTTCCTTAAAATTGTGATAAAAGATAAAATATTTTGGAGTTGTGACAGAGATGTTTATTTAGGGAATAACACAGAAACAGAAACTGTCTATTAGAAAGTGTAGAGTCCAGGAATAGAGCAGATGTGAGAAATGGTGAAGAAGAATGCACTGAAGAGGGAACAGTCCTGACTAAAATCAGTGGTGCTATTGTACACTGAAAGTATTTTGACTTTGTGCTGTCCCAACCACTTGAAGTATTTTGTGGTAGAAGGAATCAGGATTATACCCTGACGTGAGTACTATTTCCTCTAGGAAAGATGGGGACATCATGGATGAGTTTTCTCAGTATAAGAGGTTTCTGCACCTTGGAGAATCTTGTCAATCTATCGAAGAAAAAATACTAAAGAAGACAAATTTAATGAAGACCAAAACCTCTACGGAGAAATATAATTTCCCAAATCCATAGGAACAATCTAAAAATAAGAGAGAGCCCATTCTCAAAGAAATGATAGCAGCAAGGAATAACCCTGGAGCCTCAAAGATGAAAGCTCAGATAGAAATGGAGTGTCGAAAACCCATTTTCTCACAAGGGGTTATCCATGGTACTGACCATCCCATGGCAAAATCCCTTAGGATTAGAGATCTTAACTTTTCCAGGAAAACTGTCTATTCTAATGCTCATTCTGCTTGGACTTGACTAACTCTAAAACCATCTAGTTTACTTAAAACTTATTTTAATAATATATTCATGTGTTGAGCTCCTATTTTATCTCAGGTATGTATGACTTATTTTTAATTGTCATAATCTTATAAAACTAAGATTATCAATAACAAAATTAAGATTTAGTTTATAAAACTTGCCAAATATTATACAAATACTGACTGTATGCACTGAGATTTGAATCTTGGCCTATCTGAACTTAATCACGTAGTCTTTCTTATATAGTACAGCTTGCTTTGTCTTGAGAGAATAGAGAGCTAGGATATAAAAGGAAGGAAAAATGCATTAAGCTAGTCATAAATTTTAAGGTCAATTAAGACTTTCTGTTATGTAATATTTACATTTTCTGCTATATAAGGACTGGAGAATTCCTTCACTCTTAAGAGACTGAGACCATGGATAACTATCACAGTGTGAGATACTCTGGGCAGTGATTTATGCATATGTTTAGAGTCACACTGAGCTCTTGTTTTATCCAGCATTTAAGTCTAGAAGAGACAGTCCCCTGAAAAATGGAGAAAGGGAGACACTTTGGGGAGTGAGGGGCAAGCTTAAATGTACATGAGAATGAACCCCTACAGATTCGATGATATCAGCAGTACCAGACACTTTTGAAGGGGAAAAGTAATGGTTTGCTTAGTTGTTTAAGACATGCTTATTCTCATCTGAGGACATTTTTGATAGAACTTCAACTATTCCCAAAGTTGAAACCTACAGTGGCTAAAGTAATGATTAGTTGTCAAGGTATCTCGAGTATACAAGATTTACCCAGAAATCTTCATATGTAATTCCAATGAGAACTTTTGCATTTTATGATTACAATACTCATCATGATCAAAATCAGTATAACCTGTAACAGTTTATTAAATTAAATATCAAATTATGAAGAGCAAAGCTTGAGTTATATGTATTTTATTGCATTAACATTTCTTAAGGTATATGAATGGTAACAACCTATGTGTTACCTTAAATACTATATATAGTAGGATAGAAGAATTTGTAAAATTTTGAAAAATGTGTTTTTAAGGCAGTTGAGAGATAAATCAATAAGTTCAAAGCATGTTTTTACTTTATAGTTTACATGCATATTCAATCACTCCACATCTAAAAAATTCTTTAAAAATTATTTACAAAAAGATATATTTTCTTATCTTCAACCCTATAGATAGGTGGCCTATTCTTCCTAGTTTGGAAAGTGAAATCATTTTAGGCTGTAATGTATATTTGTGAGGTTTGAATACTTGTTGAAAATAGTGTATGTCTAAAATTCTTAAGATAAGGACATAAAGTTTGGTCTATATTAGAGGTTTTTATAATAATTTGATGCTGTATTTCAACACCTAGTACTGTGCTGATTAGCACTCTTTATAGATACTTAACATAATGGGGTGAAGTTAACTATTTTAGAATAACAATGATTCTTTTATCTTACTGCTATTCTTTTTTAATTTCAATCTGTGTGCTATGGTAAAGTGGAAAAGATATTTTCACTCCTCTAGAAATAAGTACCACATTCCATGGTACCATGAGGCGAATTAGTTCAAAATATTATTTTTCTCTATAAGCTTTAATGCTAAGCTAATAAGCAACCAAATGTCTCGAGTGAACCATTAAAGTTATTACCCGTTTTATTCATTCACCATGTATAGGCTAGGCAAAGAAAGAGGTCCAGAAATCTGCATAGGTTTCATTGAATCTTTGCCTGGATACAAGTCTGTACAGTGTTGTAAAACCCAAAACTGTTGAGTAAGAATAACTTATGGGGAAAGAATACTTAATAGGATTGCTGTATGGAAAACAATTCCCAGAGCAAACACAGAGCAGGTAATCATTTATGTTCCTCCCAAGCCAGAGTGGAGAAACATCACTGATTTTACAGAACAGAAGGCCACATGAAGAAGTGGGGATGAATTAGCCTAAGATGAAGACTAAACTTGATCTCCCCAAAACAAAACATTTCAAAATTTGTGAAACATAGCTAAAGAAGTATTTAGAGGTAAATCTATAGCATTTAAAGCTTAAATTATAAAAGGATCATCTTAAGATGGCTGATTTAAAATTTCACCTCAGGAAACTACTAAATAAGGGTATTTTAACTACAAAGAAATCGAAAACACAATTCAATAGGAAAAAAAAAATCCACGACATCAAAAGTTGATTCCTAGAAAAGATCAATAAAACTGATAAATCTCCAGTCAAACTAATTTGGAGGGATTTTTTTTAAATCCACAAATTTTAAAAATTAGAAATGGAAGAAGAGACATAGCTATAGACTCTACAGAAATTTTTAAAAAAGTAATGGAGGGAGGAATTAAGAAGGGGCATAAAGAAACTTTTGGGGCTGATGCATATGTTCTTTTTAAAAAACTTTTATTGGAGTATAGTTGATTTACAATGTTGTTTGTTTCTACTGTACAGCAAAGTGAATCAGCTGTAAGTATACATATATCCCCTCTTTTTCAGATTCCCTTCCCATTTAGATCACCACAGAGCATTAAGTAGAGTCCCCTGTGCTATACAGTTGGTTCTCATTAGTTATTTGTTTTATACATAGTATCAATAGTGTATATATGTCAATCCCCATCTCCCAATTCATCCCACCCCTCCCGTTTCCCCTCTTGGTGTCCATATGTTTGTTCTTCTGATCACACAGGTATATATGTGCTACAAAACATCAAATTGTAAACATAGATATGCACCACTTATTGTATGTCAATTACTTCTCAATACAGATGCTAATAATTTGTTATTCCTATACATAAAAATATTACTGGACATATGCTGTGGTATGTGTGTACATGCATGCACATGTGTATGTGAGTGTTGTGAATGTCAATAAATATACATTGCAGTTTTACTAAGAATTACTTGTAGCATTCACTTCTGAATGATCTTTCCCTATCATTACCAAGAATACATGCTATCTCCCTAATTATCTTTACCTTATATTACAAGGTAGTGACATAGCTTGGATTTCTAGTTTTCTGACCTGAAAATTATCAACATAATTAATACTGCAGCATATATATGATTAAAACATTAAATTTTTCTTCAGTAAATAGAAATTTCATAACTGCATATGGCTGTTCCAGGGAATAATTTATATTTATTTTGCATTGACACAAACAATGCTAATTTAATCAATGAAACACCCTTTGAGGTAGTTATTTTTATTATCTGATTTTACAATTAAGGATTCTGAGACTTAGAAAAGTGAAGTAATTGTATGAGCAATTACACATAGCTTATAAATGTTAGCAACTAAGTCTGGTTGACTGAGGGTCTGCATCTTTATTTACCTACCAGCCTATACTGCCGTTACTGCCATGGAGGATGCCTGTAGTTGGGTATTTTAGCTCAGGTTGCAACATGTGGAAAGAAATTAAAATCATGGAGTATTAATGGAAATTGATCACATTCAAGAAACATTTACAGAATGCCTGCTATATTCAATATATTGTGCTACACCAGAGAACCTAGAAATACTTTTTCATCTGGTTAGGCACAGAATGAGTGATAAAATGTTCAATACACATATACACAAAATCTTTGTTATTATTTTATTTGTAAACAGAAGTCAATGTCTGGACTCAGCATGAGGAAGTTTGACATAACTTTTCCTGGTTGCTGGATTTTTTGTTGCCCATTTTCACTGCACGTGTTTTATTTAATTAGTTGATATAAATGTACTTGTATTAAAAATTGCTTCATTTCTTTTCTTTATTGTTATTCTCACCTCTTGGTACTTCTAAATTCCATACTAGTTGTGACTGTCATTTATTTATGAATGTAGTTTCTACAGTGTCCTCTGATTCCTGCTGGTTCTTGTCATTCATACAGAGAGCTCATCAAAATCAGAGGTAAAAGCATTCTTGAATATGTGAGTCAAAGGAAGCATATTTCAAAGTCAGTTTCTGAAGCATCTGTATTAAGGTCTCTTAGGGTGAACACTAAAATGCAGATTCCTGGCTAACCTCAAATTGACTGAATCAGAATCTCTGTTTGCTATGGCCAAGGAACCTGGATTTTATCAACCTCCCCAGGTAATACTATAATCAGTGAGGTCCAGGTCAGAGAAGCTGGCCTCAGGAACCAAAACCTACTGACCTCAAAATACACTGTTATCAAAAATTCCCTTTTTTCTAAAAGCTACTTCTACGATGCTACCTTTTCAGATCTTGTTTCTAGAGACGTCTTCTCGCTTTCTCTTTTAATATTTATGTCATCTAGATGCAACCCACTCACTCTGCAGAATGCTAACCCAGTCTAATGGCTTTTGTCACTTTTCAGAAATCAAAAGCATTGCCATTAAGTTATAGGTTATTTTTAAAGGCCAGGAGAAAACAAACAGGTTAATTCTCTGAAATCAGGCACTCAAATATCCCTTCATCACTGATCCTCCCCTCTGAAAGGACTTTTCTTCATGAAATTTCACAACCGTGACAGAGAGCCATGAGATCTCAGATTTGCTTTGAACAAGAAACTTTTCCTACAGCTCCTAATTAAAAGGAAGTTTCAAACCTACAAATTAACAGTTTTAATATGCTGTTCCTGGGGATTGCTTCATTTTAACAGGAATTCACTGTTAACACTGCAACTGTTTATTTTAACGGCTTGATTTTTAAATTCCAAGAGGAGTAAAACTAGTTCAAAATGATTCCTGTAATTTTTACCATTGGCCTAACAATCTTTATGTAGAAAATTTTCTTGAATAACATTATTCTCCTTTCAAGAATTTTATCTCCTTTACCTAGAATAGAATAGACTTAGAAGCAATATCTCTTTTTTTTCCTTTTCTTTTTTTGGACTATACTTTAAAACTACCTTTGCATGTTGCTACACCTCTGACAATTGGGTGAGGAGAAAAGTTTTAATGAAAATCTTCTTTTTAAGTCAAACATTTACATATGTATTTTTTAGACAACATATTGCAGTTTTCAGAAATAAACTTTAAAAATTGAGCCACAATATAACCAATTTATAACAGTAGATATAAAAACATGTGATAAATCTCTCAAAAAATCTAAAATAAATACATAAGACCAGCTTTGTAAAAGCTGACTTCTGACTTACAGAGTTTTGCTTATTCAATTGTATCCTGAGAGGACACAGAGTTCCTAATTATCAAGAATGATATCAAATTCACAGATAATCCAAGAAATTCCTCATAGCCTCTAGTTTTAAAGATTTCCTTAAAGAAACCTTTCTTTAAAGCTGCTAATCAGCAGCCAGAGTGACTGACTTAAAATGCATCTCAGATAATTATATCTTACATACTTATACCAAATGTCATTTTCTACTATCCATTCTTTCCCATTTTAATGTTTCCATCATTTTTAACCTATTTCCACCCACATCCTACAGGAAACCAATCTCATTCATTTCTAGTTTATTCCCTCTGTTTGTTTCTGTTTACTCTTTCTGTTCATTTCTTTATATAAAAATAAGCAAATATATATTTACATATTTATACATATATGTATATGTAATATACATGTATGTATGTTTATATAATTATATATATATGTTTTATGTTGTATATATTTTCTAATTTCTTTCTTATAAAAAATGTAATGCCATAGATAGTCTTTTGCTGTTTTCCCCTAAGAATATGTATCTTGAAAACTTCATATTAAATAAACTTATGGTTATGGGGGGTTAAGGGGGGGGAGGGATAAATTGGAAGATTGGGATTGACACATACACACTACCATATATAAAATAGATAACTAATAAGGATCTACTGTATAGCATGGAGAACTCTACTCAATATTCTGTAATGGTCTATATGGGAAAAGAGTCTAAAAAAGAGTGGATATATGTGTATGTATAACAGATTCACTTTGCTGTCCACCTGAAACTAACACAACATTGTAAATCAACTATATCCCAATAAAAGTTTTTAAAAAATAAAATGTATGTTGATACTAAAAAAAAACTCCTTCATATCAGTTCACAGACCTATACTGTATACTTTTATATAAATAGTTGGATTGTACTTTGTAATGTGTACTATAGCTGATTCAACCACTTTTCTATGTATGGCCATTCACTTTATTTTCAATCTTTTGCAATTACAAACAATGCTGTAATTAATAACCTTGTGCATATATGTTTCCATATTGTTGGCAGTATATCTTCATGGTAAATTAAAAAGGTGGAAATGTAGGGTCAAAAAGGAAATGTATGAGAGAGTCCTTCCTACAACTACTCTAACAAAAATTACTAATTTTTAGTGATTTTATCAGCAATTTACATTTTAATTTTTGCCAATGTGAGGTCTTAGAAATATCTCATTATAGTTTTTATTTATATATCCAACTATGACTGAGGTTAAACATCTTTTCATATGTTTATGAGATACATATATATGTGTGTGTGTGTGTGTGTGTGTATATATATATATATATAGTAAATTGTTCATGTCTTTGCCCATTTTTTTTTTCTGTTGGGTAGGTCTGTTTTTACCTCAGTGTGTAAATGTTCTTCATGTAGTAATGATATTAGCTCTTTATATCTGTTATATTGTGCTAAAAATTTCTCCTAGTCTTTCTACTTCCTTTTGCCTTTCTTGACTGTGTGTTTTTGCTATGGAAAGTTTTTAAAAAAAATATTTTATATAGTCAAATATGTCAATCTGTTCATTCATTGAATCTGGATTTTAAATCATAGTTAGAAAACTATCTTCTACACCTATGTCATCAAATAACTCATCTGCTTTCTTTTAGTACTTGCATAGTTTCCTTATTAATATTATTCTACATTTAGATCCCTGATTTATTTAAAGTCTATTCTTGTTTATTATGTGAGGTACGGATCTAATTTCATCTTTTTTCAATGGCTAATCATTTGCCATGACTCTAGCTGTGTTTTTGTTTGTTTGTTTTTTAAGTCCACCTCTACATCAGTGGCATGAGATGTCAACATCATTATATATTAAATATCTATATGTACTTGAGTTTATTTATGGACTTTTTATTCAGTTCCACTCTTTTGTCTATTCATGCACAAATAACATACTTTTTGGTTTTATTGCATGTTTTCATGTTTAGGAGGCTAGCATACCATCACAGCTTTTTGTTTCTAGTGTTTACATGGTTATTCTTGAATGCTAGTTTTTCTATGTCAATTTGAGTATCAAATAGTCTAGTTTGAATCAAACTTGTTAGTATTTTTATTTGGATTGAATTCAACTTATAATTAACATAAGGATGACTTTGCATGTGTTATCTCCATGTCTTTCAATCAAGTTTTTCATAAAATTTTTGTGCTCTTACTGTTAAGTTTATATTGAATTATTTAATGGTTGTGTGCTCTTCTTATAAACTTATGATTTGCCTCTGAAGTGGAGGATGGTTTTGTGGGACTGAGCCCCTAACCTTTGGGGTCTGCACTAATTCCATATAATTATTGTCAGAAATAATTAAATTGCAAGGCACCCAGCTGGTGTCCACAAAGAAATGAAGAATTGTTTGGTGTGATAGTCTCACATATTTGGTGTCAGAAGTGTTTGTGAGGATAGACAAACATAGATTTTCTTTCACTTATATACATGGAAAGTCTAGAGAGTTTTATAGTGCTTCATTTTTAAGTACGAATACAAAGCGCAGAACAAAATTCACTTTTAAAAAGCCTCACATAAAAATGACGATAACATAAATAAATGGAGGTAAAACAATGGTAGGGATAGAAGAATATCGCAAATAATTATAATTAATATTCTCATAGAGACAGGAAGATATTGTATCCATGCAATAAGAACAGAAGTTATTGCAAAGGAACAATCAGAGAGTAAAACATAGCCCTGGAAAATTAAAGTATGTAGGCAGAAATATAAAAATTTAATGAACAGTTCAAACTATATGGCTGAGAAATAATCCTAAAATGGAACCAGAAAGGCAAAGGCTGCAAAATAGGGCAGAAAAGTGAAAATCAAACAGTCAATGTAGGAAGCACAATATCTGATTAATTGGAGCTAGAAGAAGGAGAAAACAACGCACCTATTAGAAGGTAAATTATCTGAGGAAGTAAATTTCCATACTTAAACACTCTGGGTTTTCAGAATAGAGAACCACTATGATGAATGAAATTTTAGGACACTGGAGATAAAGGTATCTTTAAGTTTCAGAGAGAGATTGGATTCATTGCTTTTGGTTGTTCTGTTTTGTTTGAGTAAAGGGAAATGAGAGTATCATGCCACTTTGGTGCTCTGATGACTGCTCTGTCTATATGTTTCCAATTTTAGGTAGTTCTTACTGTTTGCAGTCCCATGAAGATCTATCCCCCAAATACCTAATATTGCTATGTCCTTTGTCACTTTGGCTCCTAGAATAAGAATTTGAGGCTGTGTGTGTGTCCTGAGTAAAATTACCATGTACATATTATGCTTCCCAAACACAATAGCAAATGTATGGGGACATATGGCATTGTGATAGAGTGCAGGCTTAGATTTGAATCTCTGCCCCAATTCTTGCTGAGCCAATTACTTCCATGAATCTCAGAATAATAATACTTACCATGCCTTAACTCACAAAGCTTTCAAATGAACTGATGACCATAAAAGCATTTTAAAATAATTCTGTGTAAATATTCTGTTATTCAAATAATATAGCATATGTTAATTTATCTTAAAAATATTTTCACCTTAAAAGATCAATCCATAATACCTAAGATAGGGGACTGCCCTTCCCAAATCACCCTAATCCCAAATTAGATGTTTATATTTATACATATGCTGCTTTATCAGCCTGAGTTGTTAGGACATTGTTTTAGTCACCACACTGATTTTTTTTTCCCTTTTTCCATTGCTTTCTGTTCTGTTAACCATTTTTGTAAAATTTGGCTATGCTGGTACTTCCTTATTGATGCTATATATCCTACACTGAGAGGATTTTACCTCATTGTCCCTGACAAGCAGCTAATAGTATGCTTTCTCTTCCTTTTCCCAAATTCTGACCCATTAAAAACAATGAAAAAAGGGCAAAACTATAACATTTTGTTAAGATGAGTCAATTCTAATATTGGAAATGATTTTGTGTGAGATAACAGAAAACGATATATTGGTCTCTGCCTGCTGGCACAAGCTCCTGAAACCCTTATAAATTCCTACGGGATAAGAGCACCAGGAGCATCTTTTGTTCTACTAAGGTGACTCTGGATGGGCTCCTGCATGGGAGCAGCTCACCAGAAAGACCA